>NC_142943.1:58373127-58385627 GCF_046866305.1 Octopus bimaculoides
CACATACATACAGGCATATATATATGTGTGTGTATGTAGACATATACATCCATACATACACATGCACACATAAATACACGTACATATATCCATACATATATACATATATGTGTGTAGGCATATGTACATATATATGAATGTATGCATGCCCATGTCAGTGTAAAATGTTTATCAAATATAATATGGGTGTATGTTTGTGTGTGTGTGCTTAATGTTTGTATGTGTTTTTGTATGCACATACAAATTCCTTATTTCATATGATTTCTGCATCTAATCACACACATACACACAAAAGCACCAGCTTGTCTATACTCAAGCATATACATACATACTACATTATAAATTCACAGGCAGACACACACATTCTACACACACTGTCACACAGTTAAACTGTTATCTTACAACGACATTGGTTGTATTTTTTACTAATCCTGACACAAGTTTGCTTTACATTTTTATTATATTTATTTTTGTATTTTCTTTTTTTTTAACTTTCATCTTTTCCCCACTCTATATGCATTGAGATTGTATAGTCAGCATATATGAGCATCTGTTTGTATTTTAGTAATCTATTCATGCATATTTCAAATTGCATTTAAGGAAAGGAAAAAAAAAATGACTTGTATGTTGAATCTTTTGTCGTTTACTTGTTTCAGTCATTAGACTGCAGCCACCCTGTAGCACCTCCTTGAAGAATTTTGGTTGAGTGAATTGATCCCAGTAATTATTTTTTTAAGGCCTGGAACTTATACTGTTGATTTCTTTTTGCTGAGCTGCTAAGTTACGGAGACATAAACAAACCAGCACTGGTTGTCAAGCAACGGTGTGACAAACACACACGCACGTAATGGGCTTCTTTCAGTTTCCATCTACCAAATTTACTCTCAAGGGTTTGGTCAGCCCAAGGCTACAGTAGAAGACACTTACCCAAGGGTTTGGTCAGCCCAAGGCTATAGTAGAAGACACTTACCCAAGGTGCCATGTAGTAGGACTCAGATTGGGACTGAACCTGAAACCATGTGGTATGGAAGCAAACTTTTTACCACACAGCCACAGTCTCTTTAACAGGCACCTTAAAATCTCATTACAAAAGTGTCTTCAGTTTGCTGAATATATATATTTTTTCTATGGTTTTGTCAGAGGAAAGGCAACATGCAGACGGCCTTTTTAGAGTCCCTATGATTAGCTGAGGAAAGTTATCTTCAGGCTGAAACCTTAGTCTGAGAATTTGCAACATGGATTCTGCTAAAGGGCCAAGTGGTGCTTTTAAACTGGGCAATAAATTAAGGCAAATGTGCCATGTAAAAAGCACTACTCACCTCACCTGTGCTTATGTCCATGTAAAAAGCACTGAGTCCACTCTGCTGAGTGGTTGGTGTTAGGAAGGGCATCTGGCTGTAAAAACCCTGCCAAAACAGTCACAGAAGTCTCTTGCAGGCTTTGGCCTGGCCAGCTCTTGTAGTGCTGTCCCACCCATGCTAGCATGAAGATGGACGTTAAACGATGATGATATCTTCTTTTTTCGTCTGGCTATAACTTATGCTTGTGTTGGCTATGCTTTTCAAAGCTAATATCTGAGGGTCATTGCTCTTGTAAGGAATTTCAGTAGTCATTAGGGTTTATATACCTATTCCACCCTTGATATTTTGTTATCATATTTCTGTTGAAATACACTATAATCATTTTATTTGATTTTGATAATAATAAAGAATTTGGTATTTTATCATTATTAAACTGGTGTTTCCAACATAAACAAATACAAACTTATGATGGAAGGTTTTAAATCAGTGGTTCCCAAACATTTTTGAGTTGCTTCCCCTTTGGCACTTGGGCCACATTCCTAGTGCCCCACCACCACCACCACCACTAACCATCACAAGCATAAGCTACTTTCTGCTCAAATTCAAAACAACTGTATTTCACAAAGAAAAAACTTAACCTAGTTACCTCCTTATTTTGTTTACTTTTACATCCATCTCCCCCTTTTGGCCACCCCCATTATTACCCTACTTTTCTTCAATGCCCCTCTGGTTCTTTCCACCCCCACTCCCCAGGTGTGGTGGGGGCGAACAATATTTCCCACTTTAGGAACCACTGTTTTAAACCAACATCACTTTAAATCAGGAAGTTCATATTATAAAATCAAGGACAATCTTAATTGGGTTGATAGCAAAAGGGTAAATTGTCTGCAAATTTGTTTAGGAATTTTGGTCATTGTTTCTTGCTTAAAGAAGCTTGAGACATACCAATATCAGTTGATTAATTCAAATGCAAGTACTTGAACAGTACTCTATTTTATCAAACCCAAAAGGATGAAAGGCAAAATTTACCCCTCTGAGATTTGAACTCTGAATGTAAAGCAATTTTGTTTGACTCTGTAATGTTTTTTTTTACCAATCCACTATCTTTAATTAACTAATTAACACTTTGAATTAATGAACACTTCCCAAATGTTTGTCTACCACCCAACCATGTACTTATTGTATGTTTTTTCTTGTTTCTGCTACGATAGCCTCTTTTTCTTTCTCTAAAGTACAAACAACATTTTTTTAAAAATTTAACCAACTATCCTCTGAACCAACTCTATCTTTCCCCTGTCTTTTCTACAATTGATACTGCAATAGCCTTCATTACTGACCCATTAACACTATTTAGCTTGCCTTTGTCTCTTCTGTTACTACTATTACCACCTACTACATTGTATTCATTCTAAAATAACTCAGTCCAAACACTGGCCCAAACTTCAGTCTGTGGTCTTCTGATACTTTTATTGATTACAAGGGCCTTTGCACTTTTGGTTATAACCCACCTTCTAACACCTATTCTCCTTCTACCCCATCTACCATTGATTATTTAGGTATCTGCTTCTGTAAACTCTTTTGTTGATACTAGACTGGACAGTGGAGAGAATATATGGCCAGACTGACACATTGCTTCACCCCATACAGTTTACTACTTCATGTTTGAGTGTACAGTATGGTCCTCAGCTAGGTGGAGGCATGCTGTATTCTGGAACATAAGATCTTAGTATCCTACCTAGTTATTTGATGGTGTATCTGCATGCCTGAGGTCAACTCAGAGTTAACCTGAGGATTTGAAACAACAACAACTAATACTAGACAGATATCAGTTCCTTCCTCGAAGCTTAAAACTGTTTCACCATAAGATTTAGTAATGATGATGCTAGCAAGGTCAAATTGCATCAATGCGTAATCTTCCTAACACCAATCATAATGCTATCTATATCAGGTCAGTGATTTGACATACAGAGGTCTGTTACTAGTAATTGCGTAAACCAATACAACCTTTCTATACTTGTGTTGATGGGAACTAAACTGGTAACCCCTCCAAGCTTATTTGGTAGACAGAGAATGATTTCTATATAACTGTGGGATAAAAAACAAAATCTGTTAAAAAGTGAGGTCTAATGGACCTGTGGAATTTCAGGAAACACAACATCCAGAATAAAGTAATCTGAATGCATGATGGACCTCACTTTGTATGACTGTAGACAAAGCAGTACTTGGTAAACCAACAAGGAAAGATCAAGTCGAGCTTAACTGAAAATATCCCTCTTGATTCACTGTTAGAGCCATGCAATTAAACTTACAAAAATGTTTTCAGGTTCCCAACACTTGATCAGCTGTGATTTCATGAAGGAATTCCTCACAATAAACTGGTCAGACTTGTTGCAAATATTCAGGTAGTTTGGAAATCTGGAAAAGTTCATGTCTATGACTTTTTCTTTCATACTGGCTTCAGGGCTTAGTACATACAGGTGAAGTTAAACTCTGCTCATTTTTAGACTAAGGTTACTTATATGTTAGTGATAGAGATGTTATTTGCTGATGATTGTGCCATCGTATTGTGTAATGCAGAGGTTATGCACAGTTTCATATATGCTTTGTCTGGTGCAACCACAAAGTGTGGTTTGAAAATTAACCTCAGAAGACTGAAATTGTTTATTACCCAAGCCTTATCTTTGACCAGGTGGCACCATTTGAGTTCATTCTTATTAAAAAGCAGAAGCTGGTAGAGGTAAGCTAAGCCACTTAACCTATCCAGACAATGCATTCAATAACGCTGGTAGGCTCAGTAAGAAACAAGATCACAGAATGAACAAGGTCAGCTTTTCCATTTGGAAGGTTGAGAGAGTAACCAGAGAACAACAAGCATTTGTCATCAATCCAAATGAAGTACAAAGTATTTAGCAATAGTATTAACCAGATGACTATATGGAGTAAAAGTATAGTTAATGTACTGCAAACAGATAAAAACCTACACGTTTCTGTGATGTGATGCCTGAGACAACTCATGAACATTAGTCGCAAAGACATAGTCGAGAATACCTCATCCTAGAGGAAACCATTTTTCCTTGCATGGAAGAGATATTGGTGCAATGAAAACTTTGTTGATTAAGCATGTCCAAAGTATGTAAGAAAATTGGTTGCCTAAATAGATACTCGTCTCACAGTTATCTTGTAGTACAAGAAATTTAAATAGACCCCAATGGATGTACAAGATATAGCTAAATGTAACACAAAGAACTTGATAATTGCAGCTGGACCATAGCAGCTGAGGCTAGAAGAACAATTGACTTCTGATGCTTGGACTCAAGCAATCTCATATTGTTACTCATCACTGCCTACCAATGGTGCAGTCTGCCTACAAAACAAGAACTGTTTACTAAATGGAATCTCAGCTCCTCTAATCTTAACTCTTTTCACTACTGCTCCACTATTAGGCATGATAATGGTGATGCTAGCAAGCTCAGACTTGCACATTTTTATTGTACTCTTCCTGACACCAATCATACAATACAGAAATGGAAATAATACTTGTTTTTCCACTAGTGTTTCTCACACTTGACAACAACAACTCTAACCTAACCTAACCTAACCTAACCCATTGACAGATTTTGAACTTGGTGCCCTTCACTTCAATAATCTTACTGCTTCACTTAATAACCACACTTATTCTACCTCTTAAAAAACAGATTTAGTCAGTCAGTAACTTCATTCTTTTTATTTTTATTTTAACAACTAGTTTTAAGCGTTTCAAAAGACTAAAAATGACTTAAGCTGTATGACGATGCTTTAAAAATAGAACTTGATTATAAACTGTGTTATAATGTTCCAATCGTGTAAAAGAGAATCAAACAAAAAAGAAAATGTAATTAAAAGAAAAGAAAGGAAAAAGGCTTAATTAATTAATAGGGAGGAAAAAAATCTTTAATTACCCAAGTAACTTAATTTCTGTCCAGTTCTCTAGTTTTATTTATAATGCTAATCTGGAGGTTTATGGAGAGAGATAGACTTATTAGAGGTAGTTTTGTAGCTTGCTTTGCTCGAATGAATAACAAATTGATTAGACAATAATAACAGCTACAACACTATCGACAATGACAACACTATCAACAATAACAACACTAACAACACTTTTATCTGCTGCTGTCAACAAAACTTTTTACCACTACTGCCAATAATAACACTAACACAAGCCAAGCCAAAACAATGAGGAAACTTTGATGCAGTATTTTAGCCTATTCCTTGAAGTAGCCAAATCTTTTCAATCGCTCTTGACAAATCGTCTCACTATCTTTATCCCTTTCAATATCAACCCCTCTGAAACCAGCTGTGGTTCTATAATAAAAACTTCCTGTTTAACCCTTTCACTACCATATTTATTCTGAGATGCTCTGTGTTTCTTTCAATTAATTTTAAATATAACAAAGAATTTAGTAAAATAACTTAGTTATCGTTAAGCTGGTGTTAGGAACATAAATTGGAACTAAGGTATGGTGCAAGATTTTAAATCAGAATTTTCGAAAACAAGACATTTGTATAACAGAGCCAGAGGCAGTTTCAGCCAGGTTGGTATTGAAAGGGTTAATACTTTAGCATTCAAACTGGCCATGTTCAGCCCAGATATTTTACCTGTTTTATGTTGAATCTTTCAGCATTCAGATTACTCTGGGAAATGTGATGTTTCTCTACTCACAATGGTTTGAATCAATTATGCATTATCTTGAAGCTTCAAGATTTCAATGATGTGGTGGTATATTTTTAGAATGATGTTGAAGGGTAGGTACGAGAGGTCAGGTCTGTCCAGTTTGAACATAAAGCAGGTAAAATATTTTGGCCAGATATGGCTGGTTTAAAACCTAAAGGGTTAAACTGACCAGCTCCAGCCTCTTACATCTACCCTACAATGTCATTCACAAAATAAACAATCTTATCATCAAAACTTCAATGCTACAAGATAATGCATGATTAATACAAGACTATGAATAAATAAGCATTACATATGACAGTAATCCGAATGCTAAAGGGTTAGAGTGATCTAAGTCAAAATCTTCCTTCAAAATTTCCTGTTAATTTATGTTCCAAACACTAGATTCAAAATGACAGTTATTTTTACCAAATTCTTCATTATTTTCAAAATTTATTGAAAAAAATATGTATTTCAACAGGAGTATGGTAACAAGAGTTAAATTAGGGACCTCATATCTTAATTTATGAGCTATGAACTCCATGATAAAGATGGTTTTCCCCAGCTTGAAGGTTCGATGTGGTTATTTGAACTATTTAAAATAATGATCAAAACTCCCTTTAATTCCTCTCTATCGTCTTTTTTTTCTTTTTTCAAAACTATTTGAATTTATCTAGGTGTTCTGCAAAAATATTAAAATTATATTTAACAAATGTGAAAAATACAAAGTTAAATTCTAAATATAAAGTCTTGATAACCATGTTTCATTTATTGACTGAAGAAATATTTCATCATTTTCTGTAATTTAAATTATTTATACTTATTCCCCCCCCCCCCCCACTTCTCTCTCTCTCTCTCTTTCTCTCTCCATTTGCCATGTTTCTTACAGGTATCAGCAATCATGTAACTCCAAGCCAAAACATGCAGATTTGTGATTTTCTTGGCACAGGCCCAATTTCGCCCTTAGGTGGAGGAATTGGTTCATGTGACATCAGAGCCTGCTCTCACACATGTGAGCTTGTGAGACTAAGGGTAGCCATCGTCTGAGTTCTGTATACCCTAACCACAGAATCATCTTCTGCAATATGACCATAACTGGGGCCCTTCACAGTACTACCACTCGGGGCCGAAATAGGCCTGAGAATAGTCATGACTTCTCAAATTCCTGAACGTCCTAGCTGGAGCCTCATCATGAGATGCAGTTAAATGTCTTGCCCAGGTCAAATTTATTGACTAAAACATATAAATACTTTCAGATACAGTGTCTCAAAAAATTCAGCTGAATGGTCATTGTTGGAATGCAACATTTCTTCTCACTTAACATTCAGAGATCAAATTCTGCCAAGGTCAACTTTGCCTTCCATTTTTTTGGGGTTAATAAAATAAGTACCATTTGAGCCCTGGGGGTCAATGTAATTGACTAGCCCCACCCCCCAATTTCAGGCCTTGTGCTTATAGCAGAAAGGATTGTGGTTGTTGTTGTTGTTATTTTGCTTTATTTATTGTTTAGATATCAATGATTGTGGAATTGATCTGAGTTAATGGCCAATCAATAAGGATACTTATAAATAGTTATTTGAACTGTTCAATATAATAGCCAAAAATCTACCGCAATGAACTCTTTGACCATCTTTGAAATGTGTGTGTGTGTGTGTGTATGATGATGATGATGATGATGATGGTGGTGGTGGTGATGGTAGTGGTGGTGGTGGCAGTGGCAGTGGTAGTGGTGGTGGTGGTGGTGGTGGAGGATGTATTTTAACTGAAAACATTTTTGGTGGTCAGTATGTCTACAATTCAGATGGTCAGCAACAGATAGAAATAGGCTTAGCTGATGAAGATCAAGTTAGACCAGCATACTACTATCTTTTGTTCATTATTTTCTTATGCTTGATGCTTAACTAGATTGATATGGCAATAAATTTTAATTGATTTAAAATTACATATTTATCTCCCCTAACTTTCTTGACCAGAATTAATCTGGATTTGTAGATTTCTTTTTTTTTTGTTTGTTTATTTATTTATTTATTTATTTATGTGTTTCAGCCAAGTGGCTGCGGTCATGCTGGTGCACCACCGTGATTTTTTTTTGTTCTTTTTTTTTTCTTTTCTCTCCTGAATATAGGTGTAATAATAATTAATCTTTTTGGCTTGGTTCGCATTAAGTTAACACGTTCTAATTTAAATTAACAATGGTCTAATTATATTAGCACCAATTTTCCCTCTTATTTTTGGTAGCCAACATGCACAGGAATCTTATGTTGTGCAAATTTACTATTCTATAACAAAGTACATGTGCACTGAATATATAAGTATAATTAGTAATTACTGAATGGGTAATACGTAATAATTATTAATTAGTACCTGATTTTAAATAACTAGTTTTTTGTGTGCACATTAATTTCTTGTGCGCATATTCATTTCTTTTATGTACTGGTTGCAAAATGTGCATGTGTCTGTATACACAGTTCATAGGGAAAAACAGTTAGCACCAACTTAACTATTTGTTTGTTTTTTTTTTTGTCCAGAAAGCATCCCTGTGTAAAGCTTCTTCTCCTCCAGTTTTTCTGTCATTAATAGTAGAAAGGTGGTGGATAAGCAGAACCATTAGATAATTGGACTAAATGTTATGGCAGTATCTGTTCTGACTCTTTACACCCTGAGTTGAAAGCTCATCAAGTTCAGCTTAGCCTTTCTTTCCTCTGGAGTTGAGTTGATAAAACAAAACTGTCAAGTTTAAAACAGGGGTTGCCAAACTTTTTCAACCATCGATCCCCTTTAGCCATTTCTCCCTCCGTATCGACCCCCTATAGCCACTTCCCATTCTGCATCAACCACCCGCTTTGTTTAAAATATCTTAATACCCTACGCTCTCGTACCATATCTTAAATGCGTACTGGGTAGTGATGCTGGCAATTAAAATCATCATCATCATCATCATCATCCTTTGGAAGTCCTCCTCACCTTTGAGAAATTTTTCTGTTTTGAGGTTTTTTTTTTTGTTTTTGTTTTTTTTGTTATTTCTCTACATGTTTTGTGTGTAACTCCACTCTATCATCTTGGATTATCTGCCACCTCTTTGTCTGCTCTTTATGCAGTGACCTGGCAGAGATGCTGGAGCACCATTAACGTGCCTCGTAGTATTTCAGCTCTCTAATCTGTGCACTTCATTCAAAGTCCACCAAGGTTAGATTTACCTTTCATCCTTTTTTGGAGGTTGATAATATAATGTACCAGTCAAGTACTAGGGTCAATATAACCAACAACACCTTCCTCCTATACCTGCCGGCCCTGTGCCAAAATTTGAAACAAAGATGGTAAGCTGGCAGACAGAAACACAGGTGATGAGCTGGACAGAATGGTGCTAGGCATTTCGTCTGTCTTTAAATTCTAAGTTCAAACTTCACCCAAGCCACCTTTGCCTTTCATCATTGTGGGGTTGATAAAATAGGCAGCAGTCAATCACTACTATCATTTATGCTTTATGTAGTTGTTTGATCAGCTAGAAATAGCAGACGAATATGTCTCAGATCATATTCTTTAAAAAAAAAAGTAAATAGATAAGGACGTTTTTAGATAATGTAGCCTAATTATAAATGGTCTGAAAAGACATGATGGTCATGGCTGGAATACCTTTGAGCATAGGTTGGTTAGAACTATTGCTGACCTGGGGTTAAGCAGTAATAAAGCCACTATAGCCATAGCCCTCACATTTATGGTCACAACTACATGTATCACCATGACCACTATCACAATCACAACCACCACCACCACCACCACCACCACCACCACCAATACCACTATCATCTCTTCACCACCACAACGGATACCTTATCACCACTGCCACTTTCACGACCAACACCACCACCACCACAATCAGCACACCTAACACCACTATCACCTCTTCACCACTACTATCGCCACACAGACACCTTATCACCACAACCAATACCACTATAATCCACACCATTATCAGCAAATCACTATCAACACCACCACCACTACCATCACTACTATCACCATCACCACTGTTCTCAACACTTTTACTACTACCAACACCACTACCGCTGACACCACCACCACCACCACCACCACAACATAGTGACATTAACAACAATCTATATTATTCATTGTTCTCTAATTTAATTAATATCTTGCAGTACTTCAAATACCAAACAAGCAATAGTGCTGTTGTTGTTGTTGGTGGTGGTGGTGGTGGTGGTGATGGTGGTGGCGGTGGTGGTGGTGGTGGTGGTGGTGGCGGTGGTGGTGGTGATGATGGGGGTGGTGGTTGCTTCCCGACTTCTCATGATGTAGCTGGCTCTGCTGCTGCTGCTGCTGTTACTACTACTACTACTACTACTACTACTACTACTACTACTACTACTACTACCACTACTATAAGCTGGCAAACAAGGTGCAAATGATATACAAACTTCACAGTTGATAGTTGTTACAAAGCCTTGTAATCTTATTTGTAGCATCTAATCAGATTGCTACACTTTAATGAATGTTAATTGATTTCCTGTTGTATGTTAATTTTATTTGGGCCAATATAGCCACTTAATGGTAGTGTTTGTTGTTGTTTGTGTAATAAGGGAGGGTGAGATGATGAAAACATTACAGGAGTGGCTGGCTCAATAGGGTGGAGCTGGATAGTCAGGCAGATATAGTGAAATAAAGACTAGCAAGGGAATAGATTGACTGTGTTTGTGTGTGTATATGTATATATATATATATATGGCTCTGTTTGTGTATAGATATATGTGTGTGCTCATATATGTATATATATACATGTATATGTGTGTGTGTGTATATATATATATCATCATCATCATTTAATGTCCATTGTCCTTGCTGGCATGGGTTGGATGGTTTGATCAGGGCCGGTAAGCTGAAAGGCTGCACCAGACTGCAGTCTGATTTGGCATGGTTTTCTATGGTTGGATGCCCTTCCTAACACCAACCACTCCAAGAGTGTAATGGGTGCTTTTACATGCCACCAGCATGGGTGCCATTTATATATATATATGACATGTATATATAATCTATTGCAATATCTCCCTGTGACTGTTTACTGGCTGCTTACCCAAGATATTTTGCACATTCTATCCACAAATTATAAACATTATGATTGTTAAGTAACTCAAGCTTCCTGAAACAGCTGTCAAGTTAAGAAATTAGGTATATGTATCTTTTTGTATATATAATTATGTATATGTATCTCTTCTTCATATTCTGTGTATTTTTATGCTCTGTAAATATATATGTATGTATGTATGTATGTCATTACTCAGTTTATTTTAAGATTCTTTGCCAATAGAGAAAAAATGGTTTTCTAATCTAGATCCAAGGTTTCTTCACTGGAATTTCGACATCAACAACAGGGTATGCATGTATGTGTGTATGTATGTGGAGATTTGTATGTTTTATGTATGTATTCTCATGCATCTGTATGATGTCTATGGCCGGGTGCCATTCCTAACACCAACCATGTTACAGAAAGTATATATTTATAAAATACTGTGTGGTTAAGGAGCCAACTTCTCAACCACGTGGTTTCAGGTTCAGTACCATTGTGTGGCTCCTTGTGCGAATATTTTCAACTATATTCTTGGACCAACCACAATCGTGAGTGAATTTGATTGGCAGAAACTGACAGAAGCCCGTTACACACACACACACCTGCATACGCATGCATGCATGCCCCCCCCCCATACACACATATCTGCATACATACATACACGTCTTTTGTTAATATATATATATATAATGTCCATGTCTCCTCATCAGTTACCCTTGTGGCAAATAAAAGAAATTCTTGCTGTTGTTGTTAAGGCAGTGAGTGGAATGGCAGAATCATTGGTGTATCAGACGAAATGCCATAAGATGTTTCCTCTATATCTTTACATTCTGAGTTCAAATCCCACCAAGGTCAACTTTACCTTCCATACTTTCAGGGTTGATAAATACAAAGTACCAGTCAAACAAACAATGGAATTTAATTGACTAGTTTCCTGACCCTCCACCACCAAATTTTAGATTTTGTGTCTATCTTGTAAACAATTATTAAGTGCTGAGGGTTCATCTGGTTCTTTACATTCTGAATTGAAATAACATTGAGGTTAACTTTGCTTTCCATTTCTTCTCAGAATCAATAAAATAAAATACCAATCAAGTATTGTAATTGACCTACTCTTTTCCTCTAAAACAACTGGCTTTGTGCCAAAAATTTGAAACAATGGCAGCGAGCTGGTAGGTTCATTAGCATGTTGGACAAAATGCTTGGCAAATTTCTTTGGAACCCTTTGCCTTCTGATTTCAAATACTGCCAAAGTCAACCTTGCTTTTCATCTTTTCTGGGTCAATGAAATTAAGTAACAGTCAAGTACTGGTGTTAATGTAATCGTTTTGCCCCTCCCCTCAAAACTGCTGGCCTTGTGTGCCAAAACTAGAAAGAATTATTGTTTAAGGCAGTCAGCACTGGTGCCATATAAGATCTACCATGT
>NC_142943.1:58390627-58410627 GCF_046866305.1 Octopus bimaculoides
AATTCATGGGGTGTGTGTGGGAGTGGATTATTGTTCCTTACTGGAATACTATGGCCATTGGAGTTTACACCTCTACCTATCTTTAATGTGCAGGCACTGCTAAGAAGATGTGTTTGTTATTTTCAACTTTTGCCCCCCTACTTAAAACATGGGTGAAACCAGTATCAGTTGATTAAATCAACCTCACAACTTGACCGATGCTTTATTTCATTGACCCTGAGGTGGGATCCAGAGTAATGAAAGGCAAATTTGATCTCAGTAAGATTTGAACTCAGAGCATAGACCCTGAAACTAAATACCACTAGACATTTTGTTTTGTACTTTAACAAATCTGCTGATCCACCACCTGGTGATATTAAAAGAGTACCAGATGTAGTGTAAACATTCAAACATCATCACTATCTTTCGAAATCCTGCTACATTTCACATGAAATTTTTGGTCCTCCAAATTCATCTTGCTGTATAAGTCGGCTTACCTTTTTAGTTGTAAATTCTGGTCTGCAAAGTTTGATTTGTATGCTGGAAAATATAGCATATGTTGGTTCTATCAGCATTGGCCCAGGGCTATACAACAACAACATTAGTAAATGTCAGCACAAGACAGTACATAAAGATTTCTAACATTAGAAATAATATCTTACATTGATACAAGGCTTTACGTTTTAGGGGTAGGGTTGAGGTGCATGTAGTTGATTAGATTGGTCACCCTCCACTACCAACTCAAGTATCTATATTTATTTAATTTAGATCACAATTAGTGCACAATAGCTTCAGTAGTTATAAGGCTTTTAGCTCACCAATTACTAGAGTTTACTGCATTTCTGACAACAGTGAGAATGACAAGGGAGTGTCTGTGTAATTTAGGTGCAGAATAAATAGCAAACGGGATTCTGTTTGACAAGCACTGGTTTGTCAGTTTTCTTCTCAGTGTTGTTTACATTCTTTACTAAGATACATTGGCAAATGATACATACATATATATACATAGGTGTGTGTGTAATGTGTATATATATAAATTCTAGGTGCAGCTGTGTCTGTGTGGATGAGAAGCTTGCATCCCAATCATTTGGTTCCAGGTTCAGTCCCACTGTGTAGCACATTGGGCCAGGGTCTTCTACTATTACCCTGAGCCAAACCAAAATCTTGTGAGTGGTTTTAGTAGACAGAAATTGAAAGAAGTCATTGTCTCTCTCTCTTTCTGTCTCTCTTTCTCTCTCTCTCTCTCTCTCTCTCTCTCTCTCTCTATCTATCTATCTATCTATCTATCTATCTGTCTTTCTCTCTGTCTTTCCCTCTTTCTCTCAGTATATGTTTGTATGCATGTATTTATATATGTATATGTTTGTATGTATATATCTATGTTTGTATGTATATATATATGTATGTCTATATATATGTATGTATGTATATACATATATGTATGTATGTGTGAATGTATGTGAGCATGCATGCATGTACGTTTATGTGTTTAAGAATTGTTGTCTCTTTGTCTAACTTGTGCAAGCATGGAAAAACAGATGTTGAAATGATGATGATGATGATGATGATGACTTAGTCAGAGTAGGAAGAGCAAAGCTTGCAACTTTTTCACAGTGTCTCTGTGATTGGAGGAAGGAAAACCAGAAAACCCACTCTAAAAGCTTGCAGCTGAGTGGAGCCTGCAAAAAGCACCTGTGAGCTAAGTGGTCATATTAAACCAGGTGACAGATTAAGTCAACTCTCAATGCAGCCCACCCCCAAATACATCATCTTTAGACATTAATCTAATTACTTTCTGATTACCCAACACTGTTAGGTTGTCATCTGACAGACAGAACTGGTCACATGAAGTGAGTGGTAGAGGTGGTGAAGCTTATGGTGATAGAGATGGTTATTGTATCGGCAGTGGTGGTGGAAATGTTGAAGTGTTAAAAGTTAACTGTGGCTGGATTTTTGAAATCCAATGCACAAGTTCTCAGAGCTGTCTGTCAAATATGAAGGTTGGTAGTGAGGTAAAATACACCTACACTGGTGCCATGTAAAAAGCACCTGTGCTGGTGCCACATTAAAAGCACTTGTGTTTGCACCACATGAAAAGCCCTCAGTACACTCTTTAAAATGCTTGGTGTTAGGAAGGATATCCATCTGTAAAAACCATGTCAAAACAGACAGTGAAGCCTGGTGCAAGTTTCTTGTTTCTTTACTGCCCACAAGGGGTTAAACATAGAGGGGACAAACGGATTAAGTCTATTATATCAACCCCAGTGTATAACTGGTACTTATTTAATCAACCCCAAAAGGATAAAAGACAAAGTCAACCTCGGGGGGAGTTCTTCTCTTTCATACACACTTTCTGTCTGTCTGTCTATCTGTTTCTCTGACTGGTTCTTGAAGAAATCAGTTGTAGTCAGATTGAGATAGCGATAGGCTCTGATGGCTTTGAAAAATTTCCAGTTTGGTTGTTGATCCACTACATAGAGTCTCAATTAATGGCTCTTGTCTGGATGTGTTATGTGAGATGGTGTGTGACTGTCTGAGCATGATGTATAGTACACAGTGTGGCTGTCTGGGTCTGTATATAAGATGAATTGTTGCAATTTGGACAATATTATGTAATACACAGCAAATGAATAAGGGCAATGTCCTATTTAGACACCTGTTTTGTCTGTTTTAATATTATCAAAAATTTCAGTAGTTCAGCAGTAATTTCAGTATGACGACATACAGGGTTACTAATTATAGCTCTCAATTGCCAGCTCAAAAGAACAATATGTAACTTTATACTCTTTGTCATGCTACATCAAACACTTATTGAATTTCCTATTTTGGGCATTAAAAAAAAAAACAACCATATCAACCTTGATCAAATGAATAGCAAAACCACGAAAATTCATTCATTTTTAATGACTGATTAGAGAGATTAGTATCTGACTGGGATTAGATTACTGACCTGTAAGCTCAAATTCTATGTCTTGCATTATTTTCTAGGTGTTAGGCCAGTGACATCATTGTTTCGTTTATATCAATATGTATTAAATATATATATCAGTTATCATATATCTTCTACTCGTTTTGGTCACTGGACTGTGGCAATGCTGGGGCACTGCCATGAAGGCTTTTAGTCAAAGAAATCAACCCTAGTATTTACTATATAAATTTGGTATATATTTTATTGGACTCTTTTCTCAAACTGCTAAGTTCAGAAGTGTAAACAAACCAACAAGTGGTGAGGGGAACCTCAACCAGGTGGTTCCATGTTCAGTCCCACTGCATGGCACCTTGGGCAAGTGTTTTCAACTATAGCCTTGGTCTGACAAAAGCCTTATGAGTGGATTTTGTAGACGGATACTGAAAGAAGCCCATCCATGCCAGCATGGACAACAGATGTTAAATGATGATGATGATGACGTGTGTGTGTCTGTCTGTCTGTCTGTCTTTGTGTGTCTTTTTATCTATGTTTGTCCCACCACCACTTGACAACCAGTGTTGGTGTGTTTGCATCCTTGTAACTTTAGGCTTTAAAAAAGAAGTATTGAGGTTGACTCATTCCACTAAAATCCTTTAAGGTGATGCTCCAGCATGGTTGCAGTCTAATGGCTGAAACAAGACTGAAACAAGTAAAAGATAATTCACACACACACACACACACACACACACACACACACACACACACACACATGTGACTGGTTTCCACTTATTTTTCATCCATCAGATTCACTCACTAGTCATTGGTCAGTCTGGAGCTATAGTAGAAGTCACTTGTCCAAGGTGTTGTGTTGTGGGACAGAACCCAGAACTAGGTAATTGCAAAATGAGCTTCTTAACCACACAGTCGTGCCTGTTGAGCCTATGTTGTTGCTATAGTCACTTAACCCGAGTTAATTAGTCCTGATGAAACAAATGTAGAACCTAGAAGATCTTGTGTTCTAATTTTGTATTCTGACACAGTGTTGCTAATAAGGTAGCCAATTAGTAGAGTTATTAGTGCATCAGATAAATTGCTTTGTGGTAATTCTTCTGGCTATCTACACTCTGAGTTCAAATTTTATCAAGGTCAACTTTGCTACTCATCCTTTAAGAGTTGATAAACAAAGCACCAGTTATATACTGGGGTGAATTCTCCTCTTTCATAACTCTTTCTTTCAGTCTATCTGTCTGTCTGTCTGTCTTTATGGAAGAAATTAGTGGTGGCCAGATCTAAAAAGTGCTCAATGCACACATTAAGACATGACAACACCCCTACAACTCTCATCAAACAGATGGGGTCCCAAGGTAAGCAATAGTGTATCTAGGACTACATTAACCATACAGACTGGGTTGACCAAAACGTCAAGAATGGAATTTAGTTGAAGGAAACTATGCAGAAGCCCATTGTATGTATAATCAATAACCCGTACTTTTGTTTTTCACACATTAACTTGTGTAGGTTGAACGACATAAAACATTAGAGAAATAAACCTCGTTGTTTCTTGTAATACATATGAATGCATACGCCAAAAGCAAAAGTTTTCCATGAGCCCTTAAAATATTATCGTGTATCCCCAATTTACTATTTTTTTGCATAGACCCCTCCCAAAATCTTATATCGACCCTCAGGAGCCATATGGACCCAGGTTGAGAACCACTGATCTAAAGTGTCCTTTCTTCATTGACAATAGTAGGGTGTGATTTAAGATGGGTTTGGCTTTGACTACTTCTAGCAGTTAAAATAACTATGTAAGATAGCAACACTTTCAAGCCAACAACATGGTCCGGCAACATGGATTAGTAATGTAATTCTGGATTATGGTTTTCATGACATGAACTCCATCGTTAGTAGAATGAAAAAAAGACAACAAAAAACAAAGAAAGAAAGCCTCATTTTATTTTTTTTATATTTCTAGATTGCTTAAAGTAATTTTGGAGATCATTAGAGAAAATACAACATAATGGGCCAAAAGTTGCAAGCCACATTGTGATGGTAGGATTTTGTTCATCATTATGGAAATTACATCTGGTGTTGCCATCCGGTTTCACCAGTCCTCAGTCAAATCGTCCAACCCATGCTAGCATGGAAGGCGGACGTTAAACGATGATGATGATGATGATGATATATATATATATATATATATATATATATATATATATATATATATATATATATATATATATATATATTTAACTATTAGAAACTAGAAGACAAAGGAATTCAGTATACATCACCGCAATTTGTGTTGCCTGGAGACGGAGATATATATATATTATATACATACATACATATATATATATATATATATATATATATATATATATATGAAATATATTATTGATTTATCTTCTGGTGTGTTGTTTGTCAGGTCAGATTGGCCTTGAGACAATAAGTTGAATTCAGATGTAACTTATTTTATTGCATTATTCTTATTCTTATTATAGTTATTACCATCATCATCATCATCATTATTATGAAGTCATGACTTTTTTTTTTAATTGAGTGCTTTCATTGCACAGCTGAGTGCAGTTCTGTTGGCCTTGGGTATGTGCAATGTTATAATTTGGCTTTGTATATTCTGTTATATCGATAACACTCTATGTAGTATGTATGCAGTTCTTAGTAAGTGCTATTTTCTGTATGTTGTACATATTTGTAAGTCCTGCCATTCAGTAAGATTATTTCTTTATGTTTGTTTTCGTAATCATTGCTTTGTTCATTATAATTATTATTATTATTATTATTATTATTATTATTATTATTATTATTTTCATATGCACTCAACAGATTAGAGTGTTAGAAAAGAAAAAAATCCTAACATCGGACTACAATAAGTAACCTTAGATGCCAAGAACCCTCTTAAGTATCCTAGCTGTCCCTAATAACATATACACTCAACAGATTAGACTGTTGGAAGAGAGAAAATCCTAACATCCAGCTACAACAAGTAACCTTAGATGCCAAGAATCTACCTAAGTATCCTAACTGTCCCTAATAACACTGTTTTCTGGAGCTGTACTAAACTGGGTTTTATGCCTATTTTCTCTATTCATTTTTTCAGATCTTTAGGGAAAGTTCTCTATGTACCTATAACTAGTGGGATACATTTTACCCACATTTTCTATAGTCTCTGTAATTCAATAGCTAAGTCCTGGTACTTTGCTATTTTCCTATACTTCTCATATTAATGTTTTCATCATTTGGGACTGTGAAGTCTATTTTCTGGCACTTTCTATTCTTTTTATCTACTACTACCAAATCAGACCTAGTTTCTATTAGTCTGTCAGTTTGAATGTTGAAGTCTCACATCTTGTATTTCTTACTTTCTAGTACTTCACTAGGCTCATGTTCATACCATTTATCAGTATGTTCAAATCCTAGCTTTCTACATAACTCCCAGTGGATTGCTCTCCCTAGATTGTCATGTCTTTTCTTGTATTCTTTCTGTGTCATCATGCTACATTCACTTACTATGTGAGTAACGCTTTCCTCTTTTGATTTGCATAATCTGCATTCGGAATCTAATTGATTTTTGTCTGTCTTGGCTTTTATCCAATTGGTCCTATTATTATTATTATTATTATTATTATTATTATTATTACTATCTTTTCAGGGTCGATGAAATAAGTACCAGTTGAGTACTAGGGTCAATGTAATTGACTAGTCCCCTTCTGTCCAAATTTCAGGCCTTGCACCTTTAGTAGAAAGGGTTCTTCTTCTTCTTCTTCTTATTATTATTATTATTATTATTATTATTATTATTATTATTATTATTATTAATGCTTAGCAGTATTTCATCTGTCTTTACATTCTAAGTTCAAATTCCACTGAGGTTGACTTTGCCTTTTATCCTTTCAGGATCGATGAAATAGGTACCAGTTTAGCACTGGGGGTCAGTGGAATCGACTAGCAATGGATTAAATGTATACTAGACAGACATTCATACATACTTACATACATAAGTACCTACATGCATACTTACATGTGTGTGTTTGTGTTTCCTTGTCTTGACATCATTTGATAGTTATGAGTGTTATTGTCATTTAAGCCGTGTCATTCACTTCTAATATTCTGTGAAAATATGTCAGGTTATGGAAAAATATTACCTTGCTTAGAAATAGGTGAGATTTGGTGAACTGAAGGGCATCTGGCCATAAAAAAAAAACCTGCTTCAATAAACTTTGTCCAACTCATACAAACATAGAAAAGTAGATGTTAAAATGATTGTGATGGTAACTCAGTGCTTATTTTATTTTATTTTTTTTCTCTTTTTCTGTAGGAATCAGACACATCAACCAATGGATGAGGCTGAACACACCATCAAACTGCCATGGAAGAATGAGGATTCATACAATAATAATTTCGATCTGAACCAAGATGTCACACCAGGTGAATATGTGGTACAGACATTATTCCTGGAGTTCTGTTCAGTTACAGACAGGAAGATCGAACAAGTCTTGGCAGAACCTCTGGTAAAGTTAATGACCTTAATTTCTTTCCTTTTTTCTTTTTTGTACTTTAACCCATTTCATTACCAACCCACTTGAGACTTCCCCTTATTTTTCATACACAAAGATCACGCATTTTAAAATTGAATCACTCTTGGTTCTACAGTACAAACTTACTGTTTTTAATGTGATCTAAATTATAACCTCCCATCAAAATGTTCTTATTTCTTTACTGCCCACAAGGGGCTAAACATAGAGGGGACAAACAAGGACAGACAAAGGGATTAAGTCGATTACATCGACCCCAGTGCATAACTGGTACTTATTTAATCGACCCCGAAAGGTTGAAAGGCTAAGTCGATCTTGGCGGAATTTGAACTCAGAACGTTGCGCCAGACGAAATACCGCTAAGCATTTCGCCCAGTGTGTTAACATTTCTGCCAGCTCGCCACCTTCATTCAAAACTTTCTGTTAGGCTACCTTTTGGAAAAAGTCTGTCAAAAGTGAAACCCTTATGCTGTATCAAAAAGTTGCAGGGACTGGTTATGTTTAATAAGAAATAACATGTTCACCTAAGTTTTAACATTATCTCCTTCGAAATAGTCACCTTGCACAGCAATACACTGGTCTCAGTGTTCCTGCCACTTTTAGAATCTGGTCTGGGAATGGGTTTTTTTTTTTTTTTTTTAAGTGAGTCGAGGATCTTCTGCAATTCTCTCTTGGTCTCGAGAACAGTGTTAAAATCACAACCTTTGCGCTGCATTTCCATCTTGGGGAAGAGATGGAAATCCACGGGTGATAAATCTGATGAATAGGGTGAGCATGGAAGTGGCACCATGTTGTTTTTGATGAGTCGACAAGTCACATGCTTTTATGATGAGACAGTTGTATCAAATTATGAATATAATCTTCTTTGACAAAATCAGAAATGAAGAAATCCTACATCCTTGTATGAAAATTACTAAGAATTATTAAAATGATGTTTGAAACATAAATTAATATGGAAGTTAAATGGCAAGTTTTTATTTAGATCACTTAAAAACAAGACATATATATCACAGGAGCTGGGATGGTCTCAGGCAAGGTCACACTCTCCAAATTTGCAACCTCATGTCTCTGTAGGAACCTATTATTGTTATTAGGACACCAGATGACGCAGTCTGTTGGGTGTCAAACAAAATAATTTATTATTGTTACTTCTCTTAACGTTTTGAATTTCAAATTTCTTCCTCCATCTCTTTGTCTTTTTTTCTTTTTTCTTTTTTTTTCTGCTTACTCTTTTGTTTCTTTCTGCCCTCCTACCACCTCCACTCTCTCCTTTTTTTTTCTGTCTCTCACTTATTTATCTCTTGCTTTTCTTTTTGCTTCTCTCTCTCTCTCTTTCTATCTTTTTTACCCTTCTCTTCTTTTCTTTCACCCTGTTTATTTTTCTCTTTATTTCTCTTTATTTCTGTCTTGTCTTTTATCTGCCCCTTCTTTCTTGTTTTTCTCTCTCTCTCTTTTTCTGCTGCCACTTCCCCCCTTCTACCTCTCTCTCCCCTTCTGCTTCTCTCTCTCTCTCTCTCTTTCACTTGTCTGTTACTCTTTTGATTTCTCTTTTTTTTTCTGCTCCCCTCTCTCTTCTGCCTTCCTTTCTCTCTTTCCTCTGCCTTCCTCTCTCTCTCTCTCTCTCTCTCTCATTCTCTCTCTCACTTCCATTTCTCTTTCTTTGCTTTTTTCTGTTTTTCTTTTTCTCTTTTCTCTCTTCTACACTCCTCTTCTTTTTCTACCCATCTCTACTTTTTATCTACCCTTCTCATGTTTCTGTCTGCCTCTCTCCCTCCCTCCACCACCTTGCCATGACAAAACATTTAATGACTTTGGTGACATTACATAATTACCAAAACACTAATAATTGACTTACTCCCACTACTCCCCTCCAACAATGTTATTTGAACCTGAACTATCTCTCTTCGTTCCTCGCCAGCAATCAAACAGCTTGTTATTTCAACTGTTTATTTATTTATTTATTTGTATATTTCATTATTTATTTATCCTTATTGGATCTTTTTTATTTTATCATTTTATCTATTATTTTATCTCTGTTTTTTTTTTTTTCATTTATTTTATTTCATTTATCTATTCATTTTATTTCTAAATTTCATGTATTTTCATTTCATCTATATTCACTGTCATCATCATCATCATCATCATCATCTTCATCATCATCATCATCATCATCTTCATCATCATCGTTGTTTTAATGTCCATCACGATTTAGCTTTCACATACACACAATGAACTTCTTTCCAGTTTCTGTCTACCAAATCCACTCACAAAGCTTTGATTGGCCCAAGGCTATAGTAGAAGACACAGAAAGTACCACACAGTGTGACTGAACCTGGAACCATGTGGTTAGAAGGCAAACTTCTTACCACACAGCCACATTTCTTCATTTTTTTCTATCAGTTTACCTTTTTCACTCCATTTTTCTTTTCCATTTATTTATCTCACTTCAGAATTCACTTCATCGATTCTTATATTTCTTCTCTTTATCCAGGAACGTTCTCTCTCCAAGTCTCTACAGCGAAGTGAGGACCCACAGTTAGACCAGGTAAACTTGTAAAAAAAAATTTTGCTCATTTTTTAAACTCATATACTCGTTAACATTCTTGTTTTGTCTTTCACTCAGTGTCACTCTCTCAACTACCCTCTTGTACATCTACTCATCTCTGCTGCACTCATACACACACTCATCTCTGCTGCACTTTCTCACTAATATTTACTACACTCTCATTCATCTGTGTTGCTTTCTGTCACTCATCTGTGTTGTTACCTCTCTCACCTCTATTGCTCTCTCTCTCTCTCACTCAGTTTCTCTCTCTCTCTCACTCAGCTTCTCTCTCTCTCTCTCTCTCTGTAACACACATACACACACACACAATCTCACTATGTGCCTCTCACACACACTTTATGTGTGTGTCTCTCTCTTTCACTCACACATGCACTCTCACTGTTTCTCTCTCTCTCACACACACACATACATACTATCTGTCATTATATACTATCAATATACTGCTCTCTCTCTCTCTCTCTTTCTCTCTCTTCCTCTCTCTATCCCTCTCTCTTTCTCTCTGTCTCACACACACACTTATTTCTGTTGTTTCTTGTCACACTTACCTCTGCTCTCTTTCTTTCTCTCAAAAGCATTTGTGCCACTCTCACTCAATCTCTCTTATTCACTTTCACACACACACACACACACACACACACACACACACACACACACACACACACACACACACACACACACACACTAATTCCATTACCTTCACGCCATCACTCTTCTCTTCCCTTGTAGGTGCTGTCATCTTTAGGCTGTGTTGCTGAGCAGTCACTACCATCTCTGCTTAATACTTTATTCAAATGGTACAAAGGCCAGTTTGTTACTGATGAATCCCTTTTCATTGAACAGTTCAGACATAAAAACAAAGGGTAAATATTTATTTATTTATTTAGTCAATGACTTAATCACAGAAAGAAGTGTTGTACTGATGACCCTTTTAAGGGCTTCTGTGGTTGGTGATAAGAAGTTATTTCAATAGAATGGAGATCTTGCTCAGACGTTTGTAACAGTGTAGACTCTGACTCAGATTAGAGGTCTGGCTCAAATACTGGTGACAGTGGTAACCCTTGGTCAGATTGAAGATCTTGCTCAAATGTTTGTGACAGTGAGAACTCTGGCTCAAATTGCAGGTCCAGCTTAAATACTCCTAACAGAGTGGACTCTAGTTCAAATTGGAAGTCTGGCTCAAATGCTTGCAACAGAGTGAACTGTAGCTCAGATTGGAGCTAGGTTATGGGGACGTAAACACACCAGCATCGGTTGTCAAGCAATGTAGGAGGGGACAAACACAAACACACATACACACATACGTATATACGGTGGGCTTCTTTCAGTTTCCATCTACCAAATCCTCTCACAATGCTTTGATTAGCCTGAGACTGTAGTAGAAGACACTTATCCAAGGTGCCACTTGGTGGGTCTGAACCCGGAGCCATGTGTTTGGTAAGCAAGCTACTTACCACACAGCCCCTCCTGCACCTATAAAACAGTGTGTACGGGATGGCACCATTGGTTTCAGGGTTAGAAAGAGTCTAGAAGTAAGATTCAGTTTAAATGAGGTAACCACACAATTAAGCCCTTTGATTGATATGTAATTATACATTTGTTGTAATAACTTTAATTCTGTTTCAGAGACAGAGATTACTTGTGTGAAAAACGTGATGTAAGTATTGCCTATTTGTTTTCTTTCACGTAAATTATTTCTCTTGTTAAACTGTAAGAGCTTTCTCTACATCTCTCTCTCTCTCTCTCTCTCTCTCTCTCTCTCTCTCTCTCTCTCTCTCTCTCTCTCTTTCTCTCTCTCTCTCTCTCTCTCTCTCTCTTGTCAGTTTGTCCTTCCCTATTCCTAAACCAAACGCTAAGTTGTATACACAATGGTTCCTTCCTTCAGTGAAATATATACCTTTCTTACACTCTTTTTATCCTTGTAAGTCAACTAATTGCTAATGTCAATATACCTTTCTCCGTCTCTGGTGGCTAAGCATTAATTTCACAGTAAGTAAACATTTATACACAACCAGTACGGCATGGAACCGAGGGTGGCATGACGATATTCCTCAAGTCCCATTCAACAACAAGATTCTAACATTTTTGACATCAACATACCTAAGACCATCTCTTTGTTTTGCATACAGAGCTGTTTAAACCCTTTAGCATTTTAGAGGTTTTGCCTCGTCTGTGATAAACACCACCCAATCCTTTTGAATTAGATGGAGACAACTCAAGACTGGATTAAGACCCATGGAGGCATTAAGCACTTAAAAGATTTTGGTGCTTCCATACATATATGTAATTCAAAATATAAACAATGATAAACCATAAAATAATTTTTTTTTTTCAAAATGAAACAAAGCTAACAGTAAGATGGAAAATAATCTTGTTTTCTATAAATTTCACTTTATTTATATTTGAAAATTTTTCTCCTGCTTTCTTTTAATTGCAAAGTCTTTGATCAGATCCTCACTATGGCACCATGAACACTTTGAAACTATATATTTCTAATCGTATAAACCACTTCAAATATCATTTTAGCAAGTTGAAAGTGATTTCTTTTGTGCCATAAACCATTTACCATTTCTGTGGTACCTCATTTCCTTGATTCTCTAAGCATGTGCTTATTTTGCTTAATGGTCAATCCAGAGCTGGAACAACTGTTCTTATCTACACAGTTCAGCAAAATATTTGCTGATGGCTCTACTGAGACAGCAAAGAAACCTCTATATAGTATACTTTATCTACTAGATATAACTATCAAATGTTCCTTAATCCTTTAGAATTTAAAATAGCCATAACCAACCCAAATATCTTACTTATTTTATATTCAGAGCAGCCAGATCCAGCCTCTTACACCTACCCTATGTTGTCGTTTTAAAAAAATATTATCACATCATTGAAATTCCTAAGCTGTGAGATAATATATGACAAATTCAAAGCAATATGAATGAATAAGCATTGCTTTCGATAGAATAATTTGAATGCTAAAAGGTTAAAGCACATCCTGTAACTTTAGCAAAGAACATGTTTGAGACTGCGCTCCTGCATTCGCTTTAGTTTGTAAACAGGCAGGAGGAACACTGTTGGAATGGGTTTGAACATAGATCTGATTGATTAAGACTGACTCAGGAATTAAATACCAATGACTTCTGTACTGTGATTGAAAGCTAATCAACTGCCAACTTCTCTGAGTGAGATTAATGACTGAAGTAGCACTGACAGTAGTAGATATAATAGGAAATCTAAGCTGGAATGGAAATTTGGAGATAAGGAGAGTAATGTTTATGTTGGCATGAATGTATACACAGAAGAAAATTTAATATATTTATAGTTCTTACTTAACATTAAGCAGGTTTGAAACAGAGTTTATTGTGATTATTTATATATGCTTTTCATTTCTCTCTCTCTCTCTCTCTCTCTCTCTCTCTCTCTCTCCCCTTCACTCTTAAACTATGCGCTTATACCCAACTACTATTTTTGTATCCAGTTAACTCTCATTTAGCTGTCTACTTTCTTCTCTCTCTCTCTGTACTTATATATATATATATATATATATATATATATATGTGTGTGTGTGTGTGTGTGTGTGTGTGTGTGTGTGTGTATAGACGCAGGCATGGCTGTGTGGTAAGAAGCTTGCTTCCCAACCACAGAGTGCCAAGTTCAGTCCCACAGCGTGGCACCTTGGGCAAGTGTCTTCTACTATAGCCTCGGGCCAACCAAATACTTGTGAGTGGATTTGGTAGATAGAAACTGAAAGAAGCCCATTATATACATATATATATTTATGTATATGTTTGTGTGTCTGTATTTGTCCCTTACCATTGCTTGACAACCAATGTTGGTGTGTTTATATCCCCCGTAACTTAGCAGTTCAGCAAAAGAGACCCATAGAATAAGTACTAGGCTTACATGAAATAAGCCCTGGGGTTTGATTCATTCCACTAAAGGTGGTACCCCAACATAGCTGCATTCGAATGACTGAAGTAAGTATAAAAGAAAAAAGAATATATATATATATATATATATATATATATAATAATAATAATAATAATATAAATATATAGATATATGCATATATCCATACATATATGTACATACCTACATCTATATGTATACATACATGCATATATGGGTACAGGACATCAAAAAGACGTTAAACACAATGAGAAATGAAAAACGAAAATAGAAAACGAACTTTTTTTGAATAACGAAAAAAAACTTTTTTTGCTCTTGAAGTGCTGATGTTTTTACAGTCCTGTGCAGCAGAGATCAAAAACTTGATGATTCAGAGGACTTTCTTGAGGCTTTCCTCATAGTCGGACAGATTTAAACAAGAAATGCATATTTGCAAGTTTGTTTTATTGCTTTCTAATATATTTTGTACGATTATTCAGCACCAATGAGCGCACATTTTGTCTTTAATCTTCTACTTGTTTCAATCAGTAGACTGTGGCCATGCTGGGGCACCCCCTTGTGCTGGTGGCACATATTAAGCATCTTTCGAGCATTGGGCCTCACAGAGGCAGAGTGCTTTTTATGTACCACCAGCACAAGTACCAGTTACGTGACGCCAGCATCAACCTCGACTAATCATCATCACCATCCATTATCATTTATATATGCATATGTTATCATTTGCTCTTATAATTCCTTCACTATTCAAATATTTGTTTATGTTGCAGTTGGCTGTAGAATTCGTCTACTGTTTGGCCCTCACAGAAGTTCTTTCAAAGGTAAGTAGGATCAATACATTAGTGATACTGAACAACAAACAATACCTCGTTGCAAAGAACCACAAATATATCCTTCTTTGTAAGGACTAACAGATATGTTCTTCCTTGGCAGGACCAACACTTGTCTCTCTTTGCATTGGCCAACAGGCATGTCATTTGTTTGCAAAGACTAACATGTGCCCCTTTTTTGTAGGGTAGTCCCTGACCTATTCCCACCTTGCAAGAACTTACAGATACATTCTGGACTCTCTAGCATACAAGTCGAATTTCTCAGACCAAAATTTACAGCCCCAAAAAAGGGTATTATTTTTCATCCTTTCTGGCTCAATAAAATAGGAAGCAGTAGAGCACTGGCATTGATATAATTGATTTACCTGCCTACTACTGACTTGCTGGCCTTGTACCAAAATTTGAAAGTATTATTATTATTATTAATATTATTATTATTATTATTTTATGTTTGACTTTTGCTTTGCATTTGTACAAGTTGGATCCAAGTCTCACCCAGAGACCTCAAGAGACAACAAGTTAGAAGTTCATGTAGGTGTTATGCCTAGGGTACCATATATTTGGATTTGTACATAGTGTTGTTCTAGAGACTGTTTAAGAAACCATAAGAAAATTATGTGTTTGTTTTAAAATTTGAGATCACATAGACAGTATTTTACGTAGGATATGGGCAGTTCCCATGAGCACTATCTTTTGAACTTCAGCCATTTTGGGGTTTCCTGGTATCTGAGCTAGGTAGTAATCAGCCCTTTTATTATTATTATTATTATTATTATTATATTTTTACAGTTGTACTACCATCCTGGGCATGATGACTTAGTCAACCAAATAATTCCTCATGCTTTTCGGCATTTCTCCTATAAAGAAGGGTAAGTTTATTTTTGGTTGTTTTTTTTTCTTTTACACTTTCCCCACCTCATTAAAAATTCACCGTTATTTTTTATTCATTTTGTTCACTCTATGCTTATCATGGAACATGGACTTTAACACTTCAGCATATTAATTGGCCATATCAAACCCAAATATGCTACTCCTTTTATGTTCAAACCTGCCAGATCAGGCCTCTCACTCCTATGCTAAAAATAAACAATTACATCTTTGAAATCTTGAAGCTACAAAACAAAGCCAGTTCCATTTGAATGCGGTTGTAAATAATGTGAAATTTTCATCAGCATTTACCTTTTTTTTTTTCAATGTTTAACCCTTTTGGCACCAACCTGTCTGAGATCACCCTTAGGTCTATGATAAAAATTTCCTGTTTTAAATTGATCTGAATTAAAAATTTCCATCAAAATTTCATGTTAATTTATTATCCAAGCACCAACTTAATAATGACGAAACCTATTTTAACAAATTCTTCATTATTTTCATAATCAAAATAAAGGCAGCATAATTCAACAGAAATCATCATCATCATCATCATCATCATCGTTTAACGTCCGCTTTCCATGCTAGCATGGGTTGGACGATTTGACTGAGGACTGGTGAAACCGGATGGCAACACCAGGCTCCAGTCTGATTTGGCAGAGTTTCTACAGCTGGATGCCCTTCCTAACGCCAACCACTCAGAGAGTGTAGTGGGTGCTTTTACGTGTCACCCGCACAAAAACGGCCACGCTCGAAATGGTGTCTTTTATGTGCCACCCGCACAAGCCAGTCCAGGGGCACTGGCAACGATCTCGCTCGAAAATCCTACAGGAGCCAGTCAGGCGGTACTGGCAACGGCCACGCTCAAAATGGTGCATCTCAGAAATATTGTAAGAAAAAGATTGAGCAGGCGAATGTGATTGTAAGATGAATTTGAATAAAAGCATACTCCGAATATAAAAGCTTTTATTATATATATATATACTTTCTCTATTCCCGAGCATTAAACTAATACATCCTTTTGTTGTTTACACCACCTGTCCTCGTCTGTTGTTGTTTTTTTCGTAAATTCTCCCATATATATATATATATATATATATATATATATATATATATTTATCATCATCATCATACGTCTCTGCCTTCCATGCTCTATATATATATACATGCACACACACGCTAGTATTGATCAGTAAGAATGAGTACTCAACACTGCATTGATTATTTGTAAGTTTTACCAATTGAGTAGAATATAATTGGCTAAGAAGAGCAAATAATAAAACTTGTCATTTGTTTTTCCCAGTTGACTCTAAGAACCAAAACCACTCCTATTTGCATTTGTAATTCTCATCTCCTGCTTTGTTTTGCCATTAGACAGACTGTATAATTGAATATATGCAATGTTGTAAAATATAGTTTGTCATTTCTTTAATTAGGAAACATAAATTTGCTGTTTATTGATTAAAAACAGACGGCAAAGAAAGACTCAATAATTATTCTGATCAGTCGTAGTGGCTATTATCGTTATTCAGTCTCAAGGTCATCTCTGTTTGAGCAGACTCATGATTACAACATTCCAGATGTGGTCATCCTGTCTGGCATTAAGATAACTTTGATTTTAAACACCCTCAGAGTGACGTTTTCTCTACTGACTGCTTGTATAATTGCAGTTCTTCAAATATTTTTTTCAGCTCCTAAAATTACGTGTGCGACATCCTACAGTGTGTGTTTGTGTGTGTATCATTGTACAAACTGTATAGAATAAATAGTAATATACAAGTTCAGATTCTGCATTATTTTGAATGAATTCTTTGTATTTTGCATTAGTACAGACATGAAAGTAATTTATTTATTATTAAATATAATAATATAAATTATTTGCATGGTTTTGTGTTACAAAACAATTTGTCATGATATTAGGATTTTTCTTATGGTTAAATAAAAGTTCATGGAAATATTTCTCTGTAATTTATAACTTTATATATATTAATGGGTGTTCGATGATGGCTTAGCTGTTTGGTTGGAACGGATGCTTGAGTTTGCTTCATAGCGCAATCTTTTCTTTTATACTTGATGGCTTGGGATAAAAATTGCCCCTTTCTCATCTTGTATGAGGAATACTGAATGTTTTCATGCACTACCTGTTTGATAAGAAACTCAGATCCCTTGGAGGGATCATTGTCAATCACAGCCTGGATATCACCAACAAATTCAGGAGTTCTCTTATCAGAATGATCAAAGTGAGTTTTCTGAGCTTCCATACCTTTATAATCACCATTAGACTCATCCAAATTTTCCAAATCCTCTGCACTGTCCTCAGATTGACACTCAAACACTCTGAATTGTTCGTATTGGAGATTCTGGCATAAATACCAAGCAGTACAATATGTCGTTTCCAAATTTGTGGCAGAGTAAACTGCATCATGGTGCTGTTTTTCTCCCAGATGGTGCCCAACTGATCCTACTATATTGTGTAGTCAACAAAATCCAAAACCAACAATCCACATGCACGAAATTAAAAATATAGAATGGCGACAATTTATCCATCACACCCTGTATATGTATGCACACACTACAGTATTCTTTCAATTTCTATCTACCAAATCCACACACAAGGCTTTGGCAGAACTGGAGCTACTGTAGAAGTAACTTGCCTTAGTTGCTGTGCAGTGGGACTGAACCTGAGATCAAATAGTTGGGTAGCAAGCTTCTTAACTATGCAGCCACAGTTTTCTTGCTATTAATAATAGCAATAAAACCATTTATTTCTCTCAATTTACATAATTTCCCATTTGTACGTTAACTCACAGAACCAATCTACCACATAAACCAAAAGACAACTGTATTTCATACAGTCACAACTTACAGATTCCTCCCATGCATGGTGTTAAGCTCTATGTTGTTCCATGTATGACAACCAGTGCTCCAGCTATAATTATTCATTCTGTCGTGTTTTTTTTTTTTTGGCTTTTTTGTTTTTGTGTATATTTATATCCCAGACGAGGTTCTCACTATATACGTCAGTTTAAGGGGAACATGCCGAAATAATATTAACCAATTTACTTGTCAATCACTTTCAACAAACTACAGCTTCCAAATTGGAGAAATACTTCATTTTTCTTACATTATATATTTGATCTTTGTTTTCTTCTGTCACTTTCATAAAGATATCAACAACAACAACAACAATAATAATAATAATAATAATAATAATGATAAAAATACTGGTATCAGCAGTGGTGATTGTTGTAGTTATTGTTGTTGTTTTGGTAGTGGTGGTGGTAGAATTGCATGCAGAGACAATGTCTAGTACTTCAGCCAGAGTATGGAATTCTATAAATAAAACCCTGTAATTGAAGTAGGGTACATCATCAACATCGTCGTCATCATCACCGTCATCATCACCACTATCATCATCACTCTGTGCTTGTATGGGTCAGACAGAATTTGTTGAAGCAGATTTAGTGTGGACACATGCTCTTCCAGTCGCTAACCCTCACTTATTTCAATGCAACATAATATTTCCTGCTGGTCAGACGTGTTTACCATCGAAGACTGGAAACAAACAACATTGCTTATATTATTATGATTTCAATGACGATGATGATGATGATTCTTGGTTGCTATGCTTTTAAAGATCATAGGTTGTAATTATCAGGGCCAACCTGGTGTTAACCCTTTTGCATTCATATTATTCTCTTAAAAGGAATACCTATTTATTCACATTGTTTTGAATTAATCAAGCATTGTTTCATACCTTTGAGATTTTGATAATGTGATTTTAGAATGGCATTGTTGGACATGTGTGAGAAGCCCAATCAAGCAAGTTTGAGCATAAGACAAGTAAAATATTTTGGCCAGATATGGCCTGTTTAAATGCTAAAGGTTTAAGCAATAATGCAATGAAGCAAAACCCTAAATGGTCACATGACTTGTTAGAAATAACAGCCAAATTGCTTATAAATTATTCTTTTATATCATAAAGAATTGCATATCAAAAAAAAATATGGGATGATTAAGGCTGGAATGGTTTTCATAACAGGCGTCCTTGATCAAGATTGACCTAGGGCTAAACAACAATACTTGTTTATTTTAATCTCTTTGAATATTTTCTATTTCAGACTGCAGTCTTCCCCAAATGCTGCCAATATTAATCTCATATCTGACCTCTATGCTGAGGTCATTGGAGTTTTGTCACAATCCAGGTTAGTCTTCTTTCGTTCTTTCTTTTTCTTTCTTTCCTTCCTTCCTTCCATCCATTTCTTCCTTTCGTCCTTCCTTCCTTCCTTCCTTTCTATTTTTACTTGTTTCAGTCATTGAACTGTGGCCATGTTGAGGCACCACTCTGTAGCATCTATTTGTCAAACAGATCACTACCAGTGCTTTTTTTTTTT
>NC_142943.1:58415627-58488127 GCF_046866305.1 Octopus bimaculoides
TTCTAGCTTTGTTCTCAGTTTATGCTTCTATACTGTTCTTTTTCATTGATTTATATAAATGTCCACTCTAGTTCTTTTTTGTTTCTAGTGGGAATCTTATCTGATAGTGACATATGCCAGTATATTGTAAACTATTATTGGCTCTGTCACATTGCTGATAACCAGATCTTTGGGATTTGACTTGTATCTGTATTGTGTTCTTGGAATGTCATTTATTGTGTTCTTTTTCTAGTTTTGTTTTTGTTTTTTGTTTTTTTGTCCCCACTAAGTCTTCTTTTAAATGATGTGAAGTCTCACAGGACCAGAAAATGACGTGGCAAGTGAGAGGCTCACACTTCATCAATCATGTAATCTATTAAGCCATTAAAAATGAGATTTTTGTGGGTCACTTTTTTTTTGTTTGTTTTTTGTCCATAGTTTCGCCAGGCAATAAATGAAAGTGCCCATGACCTTTAAAAAGGCTTTTTGGGATCTGACCTGAATGCTTGCAATAAAGTGGATTCAGCTTAAAGTGCCCAAAGGCTAGCCAGGTGGTGGTGTTGAATTGAGCAATCGATTAGATTTACCACTAAAACATGGCCACAGTCCATTTATTTCAGGCTTCCACACAATTTCCATATGCTCAGTGTCACTCATGAAACTCAGATCAATCCGAAGCTTTCATAGAAAACACTTGCTCAAAGTGTTCCACTTTAGGATCAAACCTAGAATCACGTGGTTGTGAAGCTAACTTCTTAACCACCATTTACATGCCTGCCTATCAAATAGAAAATGATATGCATCCAAAGATCATACAGGAACACAAGGTTGTGAAATGTAGTAAATGTTATGACACAGGATCTGGGTCATTTTTTCCTGAGCCATGAATATCTTTGCCCCTTCACTTGAATCTATTGATGATCCTCTCAACAAAGTGAATATTTTCCTTACATCAACTTATTGCTTACATGTAGACCCTGAACACTGGCTCTTCTCAGATTGTGATTTAAGATTCTCAGTCATTGGACTCTGGTCATGCCAGGGCATTGCTTTGAAAATAATTTTTTTCTTAAATCACAATCTGAGAAGAGCCAGTGTTCAAGGTCTACATGTAAGCAATAAGTTGATGTAAGGAAAATAAGTGTGTGAATCTGATGGGGGAAAATATTGAATAAAATCTCTTGTATTTTCTTTTACCCAAAACTAAGAAATTCCAGCACCTACTTGTAAGCACCTATACATGTATAAGCACAGGTATGGCTGTGTAGACAGAGACTGAAAGAAGCCCATCATATATATATATATATATATATATATGAATTTAAAACGACCTCGAACCGATTTGATTTCCACTCATTTACTTATTAAATGAGTAGAAATCAAACCAGTGGGTGTGTTAGGTAATAAGGCATTAAAAGAGAATGACTCTCGCAAGACAATAAAATATGCTTCAACACATGAATTCACATAAAGAATCTTGCAAACCAAATAATTAATGTGTGTGTGTGTGTATATACATGTATATATATTTATATGTATATGTATATATTTATGTGTGTGTTTGTCTCCTGCCATCACTTGGCAACCAATGCTGGTGTGTTTACATCCCTGTAACTTAGCAGTTTGGCAAAAAAAATGATAGAATAAGTTGAGAGATTGATTTGTTTGACTAAAAAACCCCTTTAAGGCAGTGCTCCAACATGCTGCAGTCAAATGACTGAAATGTGTAAGAAAATAAAAGAATAAAAGAATATATTTATGACAAAACAGAATTGGTGTGTAGTGAAGGGAAATTAATTCTGCCATTCTAGACAAAACTCTTTGTTGAAGAAGAAATAAAGTAAAACATATTCCAATTTTGTGGATTTTATTGAAGCAATACTTTTTTTTTCAGGACAGCTGCTACATATTGGATGAGATTGCAACGTGATACAACAAATTTATTTCATACACACACACACATGCACACTCTTACCCACATCCCTCTCTGTAATTTTACTATTGTTGTATTCATGTACAGTATTATATTTATTGATAACTGAATGACAACAGCTTTAACGCTTTCATGCCTAGGCATGGCTTTATGGTTAAGAAGAATGCTTCCTAACCATATGGTCCTGGGTTCAGTCCCAACTACATAAAATCTTGAAGACTTTCCAACATATCACTGAATTGTCCAAAGCCTTGTGAGTGGATTTGGAAAACAGAAACTGTAAGAAACCCATCATATGCATCAATCAGTTTGTTTTTGAATCCACTTCTCAACCGTATTGTCTTGGATTCTGTCTCACTGCATAGCACATTGAAGACAAGTTTCTTCCACTATAACCCTGAGTTGACCAAAGTCTTATGAGTGGATTTGGCAGACAGAAACTAAAAGAAACCAATGATCTTCAACATCATCATCATCATTTAAAATCTGTTTTCCATGCTGGCATGGGTTAGACGGTTTGACTGGAACTGGTGAGCCAGAGAGCTGCACCAGGTTTCAATCTGATCTGGCTTGGTTTCTACAGCTGGGTACACTTCCTAATGCCAACCACTCCAAGAGTGTAATGATGCTTTTTATGTGCCACATGCATGGCACTGGCAACAGCCAGTCATATATATATATATATATATATATAGATATATATATATATATATAGATAGATATATATATCAGTCAGTGCTTTTGGATTCATGCTCTTATCTACTATACAGCCACAGAACTTTTGGGAGTGGTGCAATATAGAATCTGTATCTATATGATACATTCACTGTCTCACATATACAAATATTAACGTCTGGCTCCACTTCTAATTAATTGAGACTCTATTTAGTCATCTCGTTTAAAAAAAAAAATTTTCCTCGTTATCTTTTCTTGTTTTTGCTTTTAATCCTTTTGAAACTGTGTCCACCAATGTTTACTTCTCATGTGTACATGTATAATCTTGATTAATTAAAGCTGTTGTACATGTCACATTAAATACGTTAACGCTTCAGTATTTTGTAGTTGTTTACATTGTTGTCCAGTCAAAGAGATAGTTGTTGATCGATCTCTTTTTAGCAATAAATTCTACATAATTCCAAGAAGAAATAATAATGATAATGATAATAATAATAAAATCCTACTGTTTTTGTGTCTACATAACCAACTTGATGCTGTGTTAACTGCAGTGTGAGGAGGATAAATGAAATGCTTTGGAAGGAATCAATAAATATTATTGGTAGCAATATATCTTAACTCTCTCCTAAAACCCATGCATTTTAACAACAAAACAGAGGAAAATTTCTGTTTACATATTTTTGGGAAAGTTTATGTGTGTGATTATCTGCAGATATGCAAGATAAAAAAAATGAGGGCCTATGGAGGATTAAACACACATATTTTGTTAATTTGTGTGTGTGTATTTACTGCTGTGACATGTTGCTGCCTGGTCAGCAGCTTTATGCTGACCAAGCAGCAAAATCCAGATTACTCTGCCAAATGCAATGCTTATTTATTCACATTGTTTTAAATTAATCATGAATTATCTTGTAGCTTCAAGATTTTGATATGATTGTTTTGTTTTGTTTGTTTTTTTTAGAATGATCATAGGGTTGGTGTGAGAGGCTGAGCATAAAACTCTTAGAATATTTTGGCCAGATATGGCTGACTTAAATGCTAAACGGTTTAAGCCTTCTTCATTTTTAATCCTCCTCATGCATACTTCATAAGGCTTTTCCTTTTTGATTATGGCCTTGATTTTATTGTGTGTGTGGGTAGGTGTGTTTGGCATTAGGAACGGTATCTAGCCATAAAAACCATTCCAAAACAGCCAACTGGAATCTAGTGCAGCTCTCCAGATTACCAGTTCCTGTCAAACTATCCAGCCCGTACCAGTATGGAAAACAGACATTAAATGATGATGGTGATGATGATAATGATGTGGCTGTGTGGTAAGAAGCTTGCTTCCCAATCACATGGTTTTGGGTTCAGTCTCACTGCATGGCACCTTGGGCAAGTGTCTTCTACTATAGCTCCGAGCTGACCAAAGCTTTTGTTTATGCTTTTGCTTCTCATTTTGTTCATGTTTTTTTGATGTCCTGTACCCATATATGCATGTATATGTATGTGTGTATATATGCATATATATATGTGTGTGTGTGTGTGTGTGTGCGCGCATGTATATGTGTGTATATATATATATATATATATATATATATATATATATGTATATATATATATATTAATAATAATAAAGGAGTTACGACGCAAAAACGTATAAATTCAAAAGAACATATTTATCTTCTTCAATATATATTTCAGTATAAAGACTTCATTAAGATGCTTAAATCAAAATTTCTTTACACATCATTCAGGAACAGATATAACATCAGAAAAAATACATTCCGTTTAAAAACACAAACCGTTCATGGCGAATAAATTTCACAATTACAAAAAACAAACAAAATTTAGCAAAAAGAACGCTATTACCTACATACATGCATCCGCGTGTGCGCCCGTACACACTCGCACACACGTTCATACGCGCACACACATTCATGCACGCACACACGTGCACTCTCACATGTATATATATATATATATATATATATATATATATATATATGCATGTATCTTGGCCCACAGCCCATAAGCTTTGCAAATTACAAGGTATTCATCACTAGCACTGGTACAATAAAAGAAAAAAGAAAGTATCCATTACATTCTGTAAAGCGGTTAGCATTAGAAAGTGCATCCAGCTGTAGCAACCATTCTGAAGTACACGTGCAACTCTCCGACTTGTCATGACCTGTCAACTTATCTAACCCATATTCACACGTTGTGTTACAGATGCATCCAATTGAGGATTTCCAAGCATGTTTTCAATTTCTTCATGAACTTGGTCATTATTTCCTTGAAGTGAGGGACAAAGACATCAGGCATGCCCTGGCAATGCTATTTGTAGAAATACTGCTCCCAGTTGCCGCTGTAAGTAAAACTTTAAAATTTCCTTTTTTTTTTTTTTTTTTTTGTAATTTCTTGACTTGTATTTTTTTGCTGGTTTCAATCATTGGACGGCAGCCATGCTGTGATATCACTTTTTATACACAGAAACAGACACATATATAATGATATTATAAATTAAATTGGCTAATTAAATTTTTTGCTTTGTTATTGTTACATTTTTTGTTTTTTTTATATATATATATGTATTTATTGCTGACGTCATTGCTTCTTGTTTACTTACAGAAAGTGAAGACTGAAGTTAATGTACCTATACTAAAAAACTTTGTCGAGATGCTGTACACCACATCTATCGACATGGCAACCAAAAAGAAACATACAATGGTAACTTGAAGTTTGCTGATGTCATTTCATTATCAAATTTCTTATATCAAAAGCTTTTCCAGTTCATTCATAATTTTTTTTCTGATTTTATTTCTTGATGAAAACATTACACTTTCTTTTTCCAAAAATTTCGATAAAAACCAGGGTTGTGACCTACCCACTCGACTTCACAGGGATCTGAAGTAGATTGTGGCGTATCAATAGTTGATTTATCTATTAGACCACTCTCATAAAGTCACTGCAAAAACGTTTTAATATTTGTAAGCAAAGTTTTGAAATAAAGGTGAATATTCAATAATATTTAGCAAATATTAGTTATATTTATGTTATAAAGGAGCCATTGTAACTCCCTAGATTATAGTGCAACATATCTGTGAACCAACCACAAATACCTACTTTGACAATCCCAAACTAAGGGTGCAATCTATCCGTAAGTAATATACAGTAGATGGAATGCTTAATTTGAGAGAAAGAGAGAGGCATGTCTTATATGTAGTGTATTATCAGTAACACAGTGATTCACAGATTTGTGGTTCAAGTCCTGTCTGTGAGCCGATCAAGTGAAGGTGTGTTTTGATTCCTGGACCGGGCGATGCATTGTGCTCTTAAGCCAAACATTTAATTTCTCATTGCTCTGTGATCACTTTCGTATCTAACGCATGGTACAACATGCAGCTCAACTGGCAATGTTGATGTGATGGAGGGAATGAGCTAATATACAGCTCAAACATTTGATCATCATACACAAATTATCTATATAGGTTGTTCAGTAAGAAACTGCAGAATCCTCATATGATGTCTACAGCAGGAGAATCTTCTATGAGCCTATTGCTCTTTTCTATCTCAAATTAGTTCTTACGTTGAAAATCTTGACAGTTAATTTATCATTTTGATCACTTCTTGTAAGATAACATTCAGAAAACACTCCAATGATCTTTTAAATCCTCGATCAGTTTCTTAATCAAATACATTAATGTCGTTTTTTTAAAAAGCTTTTTGTTTTGCTTCTATTTTTAGCATTTATTCCCATTAGTAACCTGCCTACTTAGTGTCAGCCAGAAACAATTTTTCTTGAACAACTGGCCGTATTTCCTGACAATGTGCCTGTCACAACTGAAGAATAAAGATCCAAAAATATCACGAGTGGCCTTAGAGTCTTTATATCGGCTTTTGTGGTAAGTAATTTAAATATTTATAGCCTATATAAAAAGTAATAATTATTATTGTTATTGTTATTTTTAAGACATAGCTGTATAGTTAATAAACTTACTTTACAACTACTTAGTTTTGGGTTCAGTCCTATTGCATGGCACCTTGGCCATTTTTGTTCTTTAGTATAAACCTAGACTGATTGAGGCCTTGACTGATTGATGCTTTGGTATTTCAATGACGATTTTATTTATTTTTAGAATGACACTGTAGGGTAAGTGAGAGAGGTCAGGTCTGGCCAGTCTCAACATAAAATAGGCAGAATATTGTGGCGGGATATGACTGGTTTCAGTTATTGGGCTGCAACATTGCTGGGGCACCATTTTGAAGGGTTTAGTTGAAATAAATCAACCCCAGCACTTATTCTGTCGGTCTCTTTTGCCCAACTGCTAAGTTGCAGTGATGTAAACAACCCCTCAGCCATATATACATATATCAAGGTAAGGGTGTTGGCCTTATGCAAACCCATTTTTACTTCTGAGCAGAGGTGGTCCAACTAGTCTGGTCTCTACCCTTTGATTTGCCCAGCAAGGCCAGCCCTACATGGAGCAAATGCTCTACTGCCATCGCTCTCAGGGTCACTGAGGCATGCAACCCACCACACCACTATAAAGACTGGACATTGTGGTCATTAGTCAACTATACTCATGCAAACTTTTAGCTTTATATCGATGTTAAATGTTGCTATTTTCAATAATTTTTCAGGGTGTATATGGTGCGGATAAAATGTGAGAGTAATACAGCTACTGTGAGTCGGCTTCAGAGTATTGTAAACAGCTTATTTCCTAAAGGGTCAAAGCTTGTGACCCCTAGAGATACTCCATTGAATATTTTTGTGAAGATCATCCAGTTTATAGCAAAGGTAAATGAACATTCTCTACTTCCACATGTTTTTAAAAGCATTCTTGTGTTGCTTGGAAACAGGTGAGGATTAACAACAGGAAGGGTATCTGGCTGTAGAAAATCTGCCCCCTTTAAATTCCATCTGACTGATGCAAGCATGGAAAAGTAGATGTTAAACTGTGATGATGATGATGATTCCAACCATGAACATCCTTTCATTTTAGGAAAACTCTAAAACTACATTATCTAATGTGTTCTTCATTCTTTACCAGGATTTGAAAGAGATTTGTCTGCTATTTCTAGCTGGTTGAGCATCCATATAAAGGTTCTCATATTTGTTTTTTATTATTTATAAAGGGAAAAAAAATACTGGAATATCTAGAAACCTCCAGAAATTCATCCAAAGTTGATTTGTAGGAAATACTCTGCTTTTCTGACAAATCTTCTTGGCAGTCCAATATATTCAGTGTAGCTTAAATTGTTTTTGTTTTTTTTTACTTTCTTTGGAGGTCTTTTTCCAATCCATATAACCTCCGTTTTGACCATTTGTTGACCTGTTCACAAATTACACTTATGCCCTAAGTTGAAATACAGAACACATGTATGCAATAGTTAATGTGCCACATGTACATTTATGCATGCACACACACATACACACACACATGCATCCATATTCTATAGATTCTCTACCCCTGCATTCCAGGGGTACACTGAGCCATCAGTCAATTGAGCACTACCCGAGGGCCTGGTAAACAGTTATACCCGAGGACCTTTAATACTCTCAGTCCACCCCTGCTGCATTTAACAAACAAGGCTGCATTTATTTACATGCTCCTTGCAATTGTACGTTCTTAATTGCAATCCCTCGGTGTCCTCCTTCAGTCTTGTTCTACTTCTACTAGAAAAAAGAGGGGCCTTTGTCTTTCTGAAATTTTATTAGTTACAAAGGTAAATTAAGGAATTTGAGTGATTCCGGTCATCATACTAATTCTGACCTCTGTTGACATTGTTTCAGCACTGAAGAAAAAATCATCATCATCATCATCATTATCATTGCTATTATCATCATTAGTATTAGCATCAGCATCATCATCATTTATCATCACCATTACTATGTTGTCTTCACCACCACCATCATTCATCATCATCATCACTGTTGTCATCATCAGTATCAGCATCATTATTGTCACCATTACTTTCACCACCACCATCATCATCATCATTGTTATCAGCATCATTATCATCATCTTAATTTCATCACCACCACCACCACCATCATCATCATCATCATCATCAATAACATCAACATTTCATCACCCAGTATTAATTCTTCTATTCTTATTTCCTGCAGGAAAGGTTAGATTTTGCCATGAAAGAAATTATTTTTGATCTCCTCTGTGTTGGCAGACCAATTAAGTTTTTAACTCCAGAGGTGAGTATCTCATTAATTATTCATTTAATCATTGAAGTTACTTTGCATAGGACAACAAGGAAATGCGATTTATAAAATGGCACAACTGTATTGGTGTTATCAGTGCTGGTGATTAGGATTGCCATACATCTATGTGATGTATGCATTACACATCGTCATCATTGTATTAAGGCAGTGAGGCAGCAGAAACGTTAGCAAGCCGGGTGAAATGCTTAGTGGTATTTCATCTGTCTTTACGTTCTGAGTTCAATTCCACCAAGGTCAACTGGAACTCTATTGGTTTCCAGTTGATCTGATCAATGGAACATCCTGCTTGTGAAATTAATATGCAAGTGGCTGAGCACTCCACAGACACGTGTACACTTAACATAGTTCTCAGGGAGATTCAGGGTGACACAGAGTGTGACAAGGCTGGGCCCTTTGAAATACAAGTACTGCTCATTTTTGCCAGCTGAGTGGACTGGCGCAATGTGAAATAAAGTGTCTTGCTCAAGGACACAATGCCATTAAGCAAAATAAGCATGTGCTTAGGGCATCAAAGGAAGGGGCACAACAGAAATGGTAAATGGTTTACAGCACAAAAGAAGTCACTTTAAACTTGCTAAAATAATACTCAGGATGCCTTGTTACATAAGATTAATTTTGAGGATTTGAGGATCTAATCAAAGACTTTGCAATTAAAAAAGAAAAAAATAGAAAACTTTCCAAATATAAATAAAGTGGCAGTTTGCAAAAATAAACATTATTTTCCATCTGACTGTTAGTTTTATTTCATTTTGAAAAATATGAATTTATTTTATGGTTTATTATTATTTCTGCCAGCTTACTACCTTTACATTTCCCTGTAATTAAACTGTATACAGTGTGAATGCATTAAATGCATGGTGTCACCAGTAAGTTCCAGTAACAAGGCCGTGGCATTTAACATGTTTAAACTGGCCAGATCCAGCCTCTCACAACTATCCTATAATGTTATTCTAAATATAAAGATTCACATCCTTGAAATCTCAGAGCTCCAAAATAATGCAAGATTAATTAAATTCAAAAGAATGTCAATAAATAAGCCTTACATTTGACAAAGTAATCTAAATGCTAAAGGGTTTAGGAACTTGTATCTATGGAATTTCTCAGCCACTTACCAATTCAATGTGCAGTTTTCAAACAACAGAATCCTCAGTTGTTGAACACAATAGTAATTGATTCATTTTACTTCATAAATATCTATCATTGAATTCATCTTAATTTTTGCAGAGAATGAGTATTGGATTACGAGCTTTCCTAGTAATAGCAGATAGCTTAGAACAAAAGGATGGTGACCCACCAATGCCACAATCAACAGCCACTTTGCCATCAGGAAGTACAGTTCGAATTAAAAGAACTTTCCTCAACAAGATGCTAACTGATGAAACTGCTCAAAGAATTGGCCTCAGTGGCTACCATTCACATGTCCTCAAGACTTTCGACTCCATTCTCCGAGCACTTGACCTTCAAGTCGGAAGAACATTCTTGCTTACCAAAGGAGAACACACAAATAAGGAAGCTGAGGAGATTCTTACGTAAGGATCAATTTTTTTTATTATTGTCTGTGTGTTTATTATCATCTGTGTGTTGACTCCTCTGTCTGCTGATTCTTCTGTCTGTTGGTTACTCTGTCTGTTGATTCGTCTATGTGTTGAATTTGGTCTGTGTTGACTCTAATATATATATATAGATTTGGTGTGTGCTCATACTGCTTTGTGTTGATGCTAGTATATATCGACTCTGGTGTGTGTTAAGTCTGGCATGGGTCCATTCCTTGGTATGTGTCTGTTCATTCTGCTTATATCTGTTCCTCCAGCATGTATTCATTCCTCCAGTGTGTCCACTCCACTGACATATGCCTACTCTTCTGGTGAGTGTCCCTTCTTCTGGCACATGTTCATTCTTGTGACATGTCCATTCATCTAGTCTATGGCCACTCTCTTATAGCATGAGTCCCCTCTACTGGCATGTAAAGCCAGGCCTGTTGATTCAGCTTTAGATGGTAGAAATCACTGCGTGTGTGTGTGTGTTCCAGTTTCCTGACCTCGACTTCATTTGATAGTTGTAAAGGACTGTCATCATGCAGGCAGTGTCTTTTTGTCTCCAGTCTTCTGAGAAAACAAGTCTGATCATGGGGAAATATTACCTCCTTTGCAAACAAGTGAAGGTTGGTGACAGAGAGGGCATCCAGCCATAGAAAATCTGTTTCCATAAATTTCATCCAACCTTTGCAATCCTGAAAAAGTGGACATTAAATGATGATGATGATGATGATGGTGGTGGTGGTGGTGGTGGTGGTGGTGGTGGTGGTGGTTGTTGTTGTTGTTGGTGGTGGTGGTGGTGTTATTGTGAGACATTTGCTTCTCAACCACATGGTTCTGTGTTCAAACTTATCACATGGTTATTTACGATGAGCCTCTTCTTCCACATCCTTGAGTTGGCCAATTCCTTGTATGTAAAATTTCGATGAAATTTAATAAGCTTTCTTTTTTTTTTTTTTTTTTTTGCTTTCGGTTCTTTGCAGCGGTGACCGTAAACCAAAGATTGATTTATTCCGTACATGTGTGGCAGCAATTCCTCGCCTGTTACCAGACACAATGAGTAACCAGGAACTGGTTGAGATGCTGACCAGACTCACTGTTCATATTGATGATGAGCTGAAAGGGTTTGTACCACTGAATTTCTCATCTTTACGTCCAAAGGTTGACTTTAGAAATATTAGCACACTCAAGGTCATTCATTTAAAGCCTAGATGTCTTTATCTAAAGAAAAGAATGGTCACAGTAATGGCAGTAGCATCAGTTAATTCAACCTCCAGGATTTCTTTGAACCATAGTTCAAACATTTTATTAGGGAGGACATTGCAAATGTGCACTGTTGCTGCTACTACTACTACGACAACGACTACTACTACTGCTGCTGCTGCTGCTGCTACTACTACCAATACTACTCCTTCATACAGTTTGTATGTATATATATATATATGAGTGGTTGGCATTAGGAAAGGCATCCAGGTGTAGAAACTTTGCCAGACCAGATTGAGCCTGGTGCAGCCTCTAGCTGACCAGTCCTCAGTCAAACCGTCCAACCCATGCCAGCATGGATGTTAAACGATGATGATATATATATATGTACATATATATATGTGTGTGTGTGTGTGTATGTGTATATATATATATATATATATATATATATATATATATATATACACATGTAGATGTAAGTATGTACATATATGTGTGTATACATGTATATATATTCTTTGTATTATATATATATATATATATATATATATATATATATATGCAGGCATGGGTTAGATGCTTTGACACAATCTGACAAGATGTAGGACTGTGTTAAGCATCACTGTCAGATTTAGCATGGTTTCTGTGACTAGTAAAAAGTGAAGTAAAGTTACTTTGTCGAGTCATACTGACTTATAAGGGCCTGTTTTCTGGTTTCATGGTATATATATTCCCCCACCTGGATGGAACGCTGGTCCATCACAGGATTACTCAGTTTTGCCAACTGAGTGGACTGGAGCAATGTGAAATGAAGTGTTTTGCTCAAGAATACAACACGTTGCTCAGTCCAGGAATTGAAACCACAATCTAACGATCATGAGTCCAACTCCCTAACCACTGAGCCACGCACCTCCACGTTTCTATGACTGGATGCCCTTCATAAATAACATCAACCACTTTACATTGCATGCTGAGTGCTCTATTCGTACTACTAGCACTAGTGAGGTCACTAAGTAACTTGCAAAACAGTAAAAGAACAAGAAAAAAGGGAAAAAGCCCCCTCTACTAAGTTGGGGGAGTATTTGCAATGGAGATGTGACATTGTGCCAGGCATTTAGAAGCTAAGGTATGATAGAGGGACAAACACAAGCGTTTTGCTGTAAAGAATATATATGGCTACCCCACATTATATAAAAGTGGGTGGGACTAGCTGGGAAGGCAATAGTTGCTTTTGTTAATTAAATCTTGGTTAAATATAGAATTTAATGTTATGATTATGGCTTAGAAATTGGTGACCTCTACCTGGAATGGACATTTTTTTATCCTTTATAATAATATAGTTTTGTTTCAAGCATTTTTACATTTTTATTTATTTTGTGTTTGATTCATTTCTTCCTCCAGGTTGGCATTCCAGGCTTTGCAGAATCTCATGCAGGAGTCTCCTCTTTACAGACAGCAAGTTATTCAAGGTAAATCCACTTTCCATTTCAGTCCATTCAGAGATGTCCTCTCATAGAAGGATAAGGGGAGAGAGAGATAGAGAGAGACTGAAAGAAATTGAACACTACACACAGAATGAGAGAGAGGAAGAGAGATATACAAACGGAATAAAAGCACAAGTAAAAGAGGATTACATGAATAATAATAATAATGATGATAATTTTCTCTTGTTTCTAGGTTTTGTTTTATTCATCCAACAAGATTTAAGTGACCTTAATTCTCAGTTACTGGATGGTGCACTGCGCATGTTGGTGCAACTGCTGGCACGTTGGAAGAACAATTCCAGTCCACAGAAAACCCCACCGGCCCGTGTAAAGGTAGGATCATTTTTCAGTGTCTTGGAATCAGTGTAGTTTTCCAGGATAGAAAGGTCATCAGGGTTAAAAGTATATCGGAAAAAATTTTAGAGGGTGGTGTGGCTATGTCTGACTGTGGAGGAATTCATTAAATTTGATTGTTTAACTCATCACCATCATCATCACCCTTATCATCACCATCATCATCCTCATCATCATCATCGTCCTCTTTGTCATCATTATCTTCGACATCATCCTCATCATCATCATCATCATCTTCATGTCATTGTCATTGTCACCTTCATCATCACTATCCTCTTTCTCTTCCTCTTCATCATCATCATTATCATCTTCATCTTCATCATCATTACCATCCTTATCATCCTCCACCTCCTCTTCATAATCATCATTGTCATCACCATCCTCCTCCTCCTCGTTATCATTATCATTCTCATCATCACCATTATCGTTATCAGCTGATAATTATTAGTGGTTATTATCAGCTGTTGAATGCAACACAGAACTTTGTGTTGGTACAGACAAGTGAAGAATATGACAAATATGATGTGCCAAGCAATGTCAGTAGAAGGAACTTAAAAGCACAAGACTAAAGAAGGATTGGTGAAAGTCTGATCTCAGAATGCCAAACCCCCACAAAGGATATGTGTAGGAACAGGCCCATCCAATTTGGTGTTTGATTCCATGTGCAACATGTTCAGCAGATGTCTTCTATTGTAGCCTTGGATCAAAACTCACTGTGTGACACCTTGTGCAAATATTTTCTAATGTAGCTCTAGGCTAGATAAAACCTTTTGACTGGATTTGGTGGAATGGAAACTGAAAGAAGCCCATAATTGACACATATATGTCATCATCATCATCATCATCATCATCATCGTTTAACGTCCGCTTTCCATGCTAGCATGGGTTGGACGACTTGACTGAGGACTGGTGAAACCGGATGGCAACACCAGGCTCCATATATATATACACACACACACATATATATACTGGTACTCCATCAGCTACACCATTGAAGGTTCTAGTTGATCCAATCAACAGAACAGTCTGCTCGTGAAATTAACGTGCAAGTGGCTAAGCACTCCACAAACATGCGTACCTTTAATGTAGTTCTCAAGGAGATTCAGCGTGACAAGACTGACTCTTTGAATTACAAGTACAACTCATTTTTGCCAGCTGAGTGGACTAGAGCAATGTGAAATAAAGTGTCTTGCAAATACTCTAACCACTAAGCCATATTATCATCATCACCACCATTCACATTCATTTTCCATGTTGGCATGGCTTGGTCGGTTTCATAGGAGTTGACAAGCCAGAGGACTGTGCCAAACTGTACGGTTTGCTTTGGCATGCTTTCTACAATTTGATGCCCTTCCTAAAACCATTCACTTTATAGAGTGTACTGGGTGCTTTTTACATGTGACCAGCATCGTATATAATATGTGTGTCTGTGTTTGGGTGTCTATGAGTGTGTTAGTGTCTCCTCATCTTGACATCCTACGATAATCGTAAGCAAGTGTCACTGTCATATAAGCGATGCCATTCATTATCAGCCTTCTATGAAAGTGTGTCCCGCCATGGGGAAGTACTATCTTACTTGGAAACAGGTGAGGGTTGGTGACAGGGAAGGCATTCAGCTGTAGAAAATCTGCCTCAATGAATTTCATCTGACCCATGCAAGCACAGAAAAATAGACATTAAAACAACAATAGTGATATTTAGCTATTACATTTTTGTTTCATTATTTCTTTAACTTTTCTCTTTTTGTTGTATTTCATTTTTAGAATCTACACACCACTAATATTGAGGAACACATGGAGAAACCTAACCCCACCAGTTTTTACGTCCTCCATGAAGTGGAAGGTCTTGCCCTTGTTATGCTCTGTAGCATTCGCTTGGTGACCAGGAAATTAGCCCTGCTTCTTCTCAAGGAGGTTCGGTGCATCCTTGGCACTAATGAATCTGCACAAGCCGAGGTGAGTCTTTTGGATTTACTGAACAAATGAAAGAATGTGGCACTCAAATAAAACAGAAATAAAATAAAACAGACACCAAAAAAAGGGCAAAAGAAAAAATACATTAGCTTCGTTATATTTATTGTTACAGGTCTCTACTCCTTGTTTACTTGATATGATGAACACTCACAGCCCTGCTGCCGTGAAGCAGGTCCTACCTTACTTACCAGCATCAGAAAAGGTAAACATAAAAGTTTTTCTCATCATTCTCTTAGAACTGGTAGGTTTGTGAAGATGTGGGTGGGGGGCAAATATGAAGAAACATTTCTAGGGTTATCTGTGACCGGAATTTTCGTCAAGTCAACAGTCTTGGATTTTGTTTCTGGAAATGGTATCTTCCATGTTTCTTCGGTTCTACTGGGGTGATAAAATAAAGTAGCAGCTAAAATCTCCTGACAATTCTGTCCTGTTGTGCCTAAATTAAAATGTTTTGTTATTTACTACTTTACACAAACATGAACACACACACATACACACTCACTCACTCACACACATACACACACACATTGTTGATATATATACTGTTAAAATGAGAAAATAAATATGACTATCATGATGGTTTCAAATTTTGGCACAAAGCCAATAGTTTCAGGAGAGGAGCTAAGTCAATCACATAACCCCCAGTGATACAACTGGTACTTATTCTATCAACCCTATAAGGGTGAAAGCAAAATCAACCTTGGCAGAATTTGAACTCAAAATGTTAAGATGGACAAAATGCTACAAACCATTTTGCCTAGCATGCTAGTGATTCTGCCAACTTGCCACCTTATAGATATGTTTATTATTATTATTATTATTATTATTTTTTTTTTTTTTTTTTTTTTTTTTCTTCTTCTTCTTCTAACATGCACAACCTCAAATTTACAGGAGAGCTATGGTCAGTTGCATCAATTCCAGTACGTAACTGGTATTTTATTTTATCAATGGCTCAAAGATGAAAAGCAAATTGACCTATGTTAGTAAGGTTTGAACCCAGAACATAAAGAACTAAAGCAAAATATCACACAACATTTTGCCCAATGCTCTGGTGAATCTGCCAAACCTCAAGGATGACCTAAATGCACAAACATAACAATACAATAACTAAATAGTAATAATACAAAAACAAAAAAAATAATAACATTTTTATTCATTACTCAAAAATGGTGTTGCTTTCCTTTGGCAGGCTGCTGTATTAGTTGTGTCCAACATTGACCTGCAGTGGATTCTTGACCGAGCCGCACATGTTTGGTCAGCACCAAAGCAGCATTCAGAGGAAATCCAGCAGTATACAATGGTGAATACGACCTTCAGCCAACCAGACCCTTGGGTCAAGTGCCTTGTCAATATTGTCTCACCGTCTTCGTCATCATGTCCGTCATCATCGTCATCATTCAGTCAGAGCCCTCCAGCTATTGGTTATGCATGGATGGTCGTTTACTCCAGGCTTCAGTCTCTCTTCCCATTGGTTGATTTGAGGTGAGTATTTGGTTGAGTGCAGGTCTAAACTATTGAGATGTGGTTCGAGGGAAAGATGGTGAATGACTAACCTTTTGAGTTGAACGAGGCTAAAGCAGAGTTAGGTGGAGTGATATCAGTTGCATTGGCACTCCGTCGCTTACGACGACGAGGGTTCCAGTTGATCCGATCAACGGAACAGCTTGCTTGTGAAATTAACGTGCAAGTGGCTGAGCACTCCACAGACACGTGTACCCTTAACGTAGTTCTCGGGGAGATTCAGCGTGACACAGAGTGTGACAAGGCTGGCCCTTTGAAATACAGGCACAACAGAAACAGGAAGTAAGAGTGAGAGAAAGTTGTGGTGAAAGAGTACAGCAGGGTTCGCCACCATCCCCTGCCGGAGCCTCGTGGAGCTTTAGGTGTTTTCGCTCAATAAACACTCACAACGCCCGGTCTGGGAATCGAAACCGCGAGTCCGCTACCCTAACCACTGGGCCATTGCGCCTCCACCAGTTGCATTGAAGCATGAATTAAACAAGCTGGGGCTTAAAGCCTCAGTCTCAAGATGTGTCTCAAAATCTCAGAAACTGTTTTTGTCTGTTGCAATTCTAGCATAATTTATATTTTACTAATTATTGAACTCAACAGATTAAAACAGTGGTTAACAATATTTTTGAATTTGTGGCAAACTGGAGATCAAACAAAAAAAAAATTACTAGTGCATTTTGAATGGGACCTTAATAATTAATGAGATGCAGTTGATACAGTGAATGGCAAACAGTGGGTAGGGTGACATGGTCATTGAACATTGTTTGTCACACATCTATGACAAACATTCTGTTCTAACACATCTCTTGACAAACGAGTTTTGCATAATGAGTGTACTGAACAGCGGTTCTCGACCATTTTTTCTGATGGACCCCTTTGGTCCCTATTTTACTCAGTGGTTTGGTACTCACAGCCATTCGATGTCTCTAGAAATTCCTATTATATTTTTATGATTAAATATTAGGAATTGTATTAAAAAAAGTTTGTGTATTGTAGGAGTATAAGCAATTTATTGCAGATAAATTTTAACAACAAAATCTTATGTGGACCCAAGTTGAGAATCGCTGGTACATTGGTTAAATCCTTGCTATATTTACCTTTTTTTTTTGTTTTTGGTATACTTTTTTCCCTTTTTTGTTCTTGTAGTGCTCAGAGCAATGATAACCGAGCTTCCAGTATCCTCCGTTCTGTTAGCAAGAAGGTAAGCAATGAGACAGAAGCTTTCCTACATCTGTGGCACAGCTACACAGTATTGGCATGTAGTCTGGCCCAGCAAGGGACCCAGTATTCAATGGTTTATGATTTCAGGTAAAATACCTTCTTATTTTAGTTATTTTGTTTATTTATGTCAGTTTTTTGTTTTATAATGAACGCTTTTTAAATTTTTTCCAAAGTTCTGTTTTATCCTATTGGATTAGTAGAAGTGGTAGAGCATCCTGTTAGACAAAATTGATGGAAATCAAAATGAGATATAAATGAAACAATATATTTTTAACTGGAATGGCTGTGTGATTAAGAAATTTTATTTGTAGCCACATGGTTTCAAGTTCAGTCCCACTGCATGGCACCTTGAGCAAGTGTCTTTTGTAGCCCCAAACTGACCTATATCTTGTGAATGAATTTGGTGACTTGAAACTGTTTCACACATATATGTATATATGTGTGTGTGTTGTGTTTGCCTTTCCACCACTTGTGAACTGGTGTTGGTATGTTTACATCCCCATAACATTAATGGTTCAGCAAAAGAGGCCATCAGATGTTAAAAAAAAGTACTGGGGTTGATTTATCTGACTAAGCCCTTTAAGTGGGTACCCTAGCAGAGTAGTTGTCCAATGACTGAAACAAGTAAAGGATTAAAAGATAATTTCAAACGATAAGTAAAATTGATTCATCAGTTGGGAAATATTATTTTCACTTATTTCTGAACAGATGACCCACCCTTGTCAGCACTAATTTCCAATCTCCCCAGTAAACTTCGAATAGAATCTTAACACAAGTTAACACAGGTGTCATTATATGTAACTTTGTTGATTAAATTCCACAGACGTTGACTTAGTCTTTCATCCTTTCAGGTTTCAGGTTTAGTAAAATAAATACCAGTTGAGTACTCCAACACCTTACCCCACTACCACTTTCAAACACTCTGGTGTCATTTCCCTTTAATTTTCTCAGATTAGGCTACCCCTAATCCACTGTGCCCAACTCCTCTAACACTCTGACACTTCTCCACCCTCCCATCAGACTCCATTGACCTTTCCCCTATCTTACATATGCATTGATTGACTCACAAAGAATGAACTTCTAAATGTGTAGAGTGTAGTTTTCTAATCGGGGCCAGATTGAGACCCATAGAGGCCCTAAGCACTTAAAATATTTTGGTGACCCCATTTATATATGTAATTAAAAATATAAACAATAATAAACCATAAAATAGATTTTTATTTTTCAAAATGAAACAAAACTAACAATAAGAGGGAGAATAGTGTTTATTTTTGTATACTTCCAATTTATTTATATCTAAAAAGTTTTCCATAGGCGTAGGAGTGGCAAGTAGCTTGCTTGCCAACCACATGGTTCCGAGTTCAGTCCCACTCCGTGGCACCTTGGGCAAGTGTCTTCTAGTATAGCCTTGGGCCGACCAAAGCCTTGTGAGTGGATTTGGTAGACGGAAACCGAAAGAAACCTGTCGTATATATGTATGTGTGTGTGTGTATATGTTTGTGTGTCTGTTTGTCCCCCCAACATCGCTTGACAACCGATGCTGGTGTGTTTACGTTCCTGTAACTTAGTGGTTCGGCAAAAGAGACCAATAGAATAAGTACTAGGCTTACAAAGAATAAGTCCTCGGGTTGATTTATTCGAATAAAGGCGGTGCTCCAACATGGCCGCAGTCAAATGACTGAAACAAGTAAAAGAGTGTGTTTTTTTAATTGCAAAGTCTTTAATCAGATCCTCACTAAAATACCATGAATAATTTGAAGCTGTATTCCCAATTATATAAACCACTTCCAGTATTATTTTAGCAATGGTGGGGATTTCTTTTGTGCCGTAAACCATTCACCATTTCTGTCGTGCCCCCACCCCCTGCCTCACCCCATCCCACTTTCAATGATGCTATAAGCATGTGGTTATTTAACATAATGGATAATCCAGTGTTGCTTTTAATTAACAGTTCCTCTATGGAGATTAACGGTAACAACAACAACAATACCAACAATGGCAGCAACAATAACAACACCAACAGTAGCAATAACAACAACAATAACAACAACAGTTCTGAAAAAACCGAAAGTAAGAGCCCACCACACAACACTGAGTCTAAAGTGCAGAATCTGTTTCGACTGTTAGTGCCACTGATGAAAAGTGATCACTCGGACATGAGGGACATTGTGGTCAGTGCACTGGGACACACTAACCCAGCAGTTTTTAAGTAAGAATTCATTATCATTAATATCATTATTATTAAGGCAGCAAGCTGGCAGAATCATTAGCACACTGGGCAAAATGCTTAGCAACATTTAGCCCGTCTTTGCATTCTGAGTTCAAATTCCACCAAGGTCAATGTTGCCTTTTATCCTTTCGGAGTCAAGAAATTAAGTACCAGTGAAACACTGGGGTCGATGTAATTGACAAGTCCCCTCCCACCAAAATTCAGGTCTTGTGCCTGTAATAGGAAGAATTATTATTATTATTATCATTATTATTATTATTATTATTATGATCATCATGTGAGAGCACATGGCCTAGTGGTTAGTGGGGTTGCATTCATGATCTAGCGATCGTGATTTCAATTCTTAGACCAGATGGTGTGTTGTATTCTTGAGCAAAATATTTCATCTCATGCTGCTCTGCGATCACTTTGACACCTGACATGTGATGCACAGTGCACCTGTTCAGACAATGTCAATTTGATGGAGGAATTGAACTAATATGCAGCACGAAAATTTAATCACTATAAACAAATCATTTGTGCAGATCGTTCAGCAAAAGCTGGATGCTCATATGTTGTCTTCTACTGGGGAAGTCCATTATCATTATCATTATCATTATTGATCACCATCATCTCCATCATCATCATTTAATGTCTGTTGTCCATTTTGTCATTCGTTAGATGGTTTGACAGAATCCAGTGAGCCAAAAGGCTGCATCATGCATCATATATATATGATTTGGTATGGCTGTTTGGATGCTGACAATTTGGCATAGCTGACGGGTCATTCAACCAGTTTTAATGACAGTACATTTTGGTACTGGAGACAAAAACATACACACACAATTATGTGTGCAAAAATATATACATACAGATAGAGAGAGAGAGAGAGAGAGATTACACATACCTTCAAACATAACTATATACTTACAAAAACAGAGACTGAGGGAGGAAGAGAATGAGGTAAACATTAAAATGTCAAATGTCAAATCAGCCAGTGTTGAATCTGTAATGCCAAATAGGTAGCGTCAAAACAGCTGTGCCAAAACATCTCATATTCCACATATATATATATATATATATATATATATATATATATATATATATACATATATATATATATATATATATTTCATTATTTCATAGAGAACTTATGGAGGAGCTGCAGCCATTTATCAAAGAGTCCAATGACAAAAAAGCTGACAAAGTGAAACAAAAGAGGAAGCGAGACCTTCTCCGTTCCCAATTGGCTCGAATCTTTGAACTGCTAGCAACAAACAAAGCTTTTTCAAAACCGTAAATACAATTTTATTTGTTTGTTTTTATTTTACTATATTTCTTAGCTGTTATCTTAACTATTTTATTATCATATTTCTTTTACTTTTGCTTCAACTAATTTTGAAAATAATGAAGAATTTTGTAAAATAACTTATTAAGTTTGTGTTTGGAATGTAACATGAAATTTTGAAAGAAGGTTTTAATTTAGATCACTTTAGACATTTTGTTACCATTTCTCTTGAAATACATTACTTTTTGCTTTAACTAATTTTGAAAAATAATGTAGAATTTAGTAAAATGAATTTCTTATTATTAAGCTGGTGTTTGGAATGTAACTTGAAATTTTGAAAGAAGGTTTTAATTTAGATCACTTTAGACATTTTGTTACCATTTCTCTTGAAATACATTAATTTTTGCTTCAATTAATTTTGGAAATTTATGAAGAATTTAATGCTATATCTTACTTATGATTAAGCTGGTGTTTGGTGTTTTGAACATTAACTTGAAAGTAACATGAAATTTTAATGAAAGGTTTTAATTTAGATCACTCTAATCCTTTTGATACCAACCCACCAGAGACTGTTCCTGGTTCTATGATGCAAGATTCTTGTTTTAATGTGATTTAAATTAAAACTTACTATTAAAATTTCATGTTAATCTATTATTCCAAACACCAACTTGATAATGTTTGAGTTATCTTACTTAACTACTATTAAAGCTATTTGTAAAAGAAAAAAAAACTGAATTTCAACAGAAATTTAGTAATAAAAGGGTTAAAACATGAAGTTTGTATCATAGAACCAAGGGTGGTCTCTGACAGGTTGGTGTCAAAATGGTTAATTATTCTGGAATATAATCTCTTTGAAATGTTTTCAAACTGTGTATATTGAGATTGCATTGTGGTAGTTGTAGCAGTAGTTGTGTCATTGAGGAACTCTGTTCAGACATATGGACAGGGTATTCTAGCTATGACCATCACATCATATATTTTCAGACAATGTATTTAGGAATACATTCACCAGTGTGTGGTTCCTTTACTGAAGATAGTAAAGTATGTGGTTCCTTTATTGAAGATAGTAAAGTGTGTGGATTAAGAGATATATGGCTGCTATCACTGGCAACTGCTTGTGTGTGTGTAGTGTGATTGTCTTGTGAGTTACCTGGTAACCTCACTGGTGCCAGTGCCATGTAAAAAACACCTGGTTCACTGTAAAGTGGTCGGCATTCTACAGCTGGAAAGTATGCCAAAACATTCCACCACTATAAAAGACGCCAAATCAGACTTTGGAGTTTGGCGCAGTCCTCAGGCTCACTGCTTGTTGAGCTATCCATCCTATACCAGCATAGAAAACAGACATTAAGTAATAATAATAATAATAATAATAATAATAATTACAAGTGCACTCAGAGAGTGCAAATCTCTGTCAAGGCAACCCCAACATCCTCTCAATGATTAACCAGAGATGATTTTTAAAATGAGAATATCTGAAATAAACTTGACTGCTCTCACAAACGAGAATACTAAAAATGAACTCAACTGCTCTCAAAAATTAAGTAAAAAAAACAGGAAAAATAATCCAGAATTCTTGTCCGTTACTGGATTGATCCCAAAATCGAATCCGTTCATGCCAGTCATGAGGCCAAGCATCCCTGAAAGTTTCATCCGAATCCATCCAGCTGTTCTTGAGATTTCTTGTTCACAGACAAACAAACATGACTGAAAACAATATCTCCGCCTTCGCTAAGGCGGAAGTAATAACAATGATAATGATGACGATGATGATGATGATATGGATGACTGGATGGATAGATAAATTGATAGATATTCCAGCTATAACAAATCTCACTATCTGGCAGTATCTTGGATAGTAATAACAAATCTCTTTAGCCCAGTGTGTTGAAATTTCAATTTCTTTAATAACCCTCTTATCGGAGTATCACTTACACAAACATGTGTATTTTTAGTTTTAGCTAAATGACCATAGATAAGATTTTTATAACATGACTGACACAGCAGGAGAATTTTTTTTCTCTAATTCCCAACACGTCACCTTAAAACCCTGCAGTGTGTCACTTTTGGCACTCGTGCCATAAGTTCACCTTGATAGATCTAAGACTATTCTATTAATATGTCCTTTTCTTATTTAAGACAATACATTGTAGTTTAAAGTGGATTTGCTTGCTGGTTTAAACAGGTCAAACAACTATGTTTAGAGACTTTTGTAAAAATAGTTATTTGCATTAATGACTTGTTGGCAGCTATGGAATTCTCAACCATACAAACATAGAAAAACAGACAAAAAAATGATGATATATCATCATCATCATCATCATCATCATCATCTTTTAATGTCCATTTTTCATGCTGGCATTGGTTGGACAGTTTGAATAGGAGCTGGCCAGCCGAAAAGCTTTCCAGACTTCAATTGTATGTTTTGGCATGGATTCTACAGCTGTATGCCCTTCCTAACACCAGCCACTTTACAGAGTGTACCAGGTGCTTTGAAGTGCTACCAGCATGGGTGCTTTTACATGATTATATAATACATATGATATTTAGGATTTCATGTTAAAGTCTGACTCATTCTGAAGAAAATTATTATTATTCAAAGTCAAAATCAAATTCGATGACTGGCTTCCATGCTAGTGGAGCACTAAGAGCACCATCCCAGCATGATCATTGCCAGAGCAGCTGACTGACTTCCGTGCCAGTGGCACATAAAAGCACCATTTAAGCGTGATCGTTACCAGCGTCACCTTACTGAGACTTGTGCCAGTAGCGCATGAAAAAATATTCGAGTTAGGACGTTGCCAGTGCCGCTGGACTGGCTCCTGTGCAGGCGGCACATAAAAAACACCATTTTGAGCATGGCCGTTGCTAGTACTGCCAGACTGGCCCTCGTGCTGGTGGCACGTAAAAGCACCCACTATGCTCTCAGAGTGGTTGGCTTTAGGAAGGGCATCCAGCTGTAGAAACTCTGCCAGATCAGATTGGAGCCTGGTGCAGCCATCTGGTTCGCCAGTCCTCAGTCAAATCGTCCAACCCATGCTAGCATGGAAAGTGGACGTTAATCGATGACGATTATTATTATTATTATTATTATTATTATTATTATTATTATCATTATTATTATTATTATTATTATTATTATTATTATTATTATTACTATATGAAGAGCACAATGCAATTGCAATAGATATTTTATTGGTTGAACAATATTTTGACAGCAAACCTGTCTTTGTCAAGTTCAAAATAAAAAGTGATAAAAATTTTAAATTATACTTTAGATTTGAATTTCTATCATTTTGAATTTTCATCACTTGTGAAGAGTTCCTTTTAAAATAGTAGTAGTAGTAGTAGTAGTAGTAGTAGTAGTAGTAGTAGTAGTAGTAGTAGTAGTAGTAGTAGTAGTAGTAGTAGTAGCAGCAGCAGCAGCAGTAGTAGTAGGAGTAGATCCAGTCTTTTATTCTAGTATTGTTTATTTAATTCTTATGGTTTTGGTTTAAATTGTAGAACTCCCGGTGGCATTGATACTGACAACAACAGTCTGAGTTCAACATTCTTGGACTATATTGAAGGTACCCGACTCTATCTTGAAGGGGAAAATGAGAAAGATTTGCCGAATCTTAAAGAAATTCGCTTACATTTCAGTGGATTCATACAGCAGTTGATATGGAACACACCTTGTAAGTTTTGTTCAATATCTTTTATTTGATGAACTATGATTTCTAAAGATATTACTAATGACCAAATTGATTATGTTAATGATATTTCCTGTGACAGATACAGATTTCTGTGATAAGATTTGAGGTAACAGCTTGAGGAAACCTAACTGGAATTCATAATAGATTCTATCTGAAGCCATATTTAACTGGTAAGAGCTAAATTTAACTGGTGAAGATGATGATTGATCCAAGGACAGAACGGACTAGGGAAAGAATGAGAGAGAAGATACAGCCCTGGCAATGATCACACTATGTTTGAACTGGTTTCAGTACAGACTTATAGGGTAGGTGATAAATGATGACATGCAAAAGATCAACACTTCACCAATGTGTTCCCAAAGAAAATCTGCCACGTCCTCTGACCTAAAAAAGTGTCAAATAATGAACTATATAGCAAAACTGTCTGCAGTAATGTAGTCCTTGAAATAAAATGCTTGTGGTTTAGGATACCCCAGGGTAGCATTAAGATGGACAATTCTTCAAAAACAAAAGCTTCAATGGTCAAAGACTCAAAGAAGTTTTGTTGTAAAACGGTTGAAGATAAGAGAAATGAATTTACATAGAGAATTGCTAAAGGCCTGTCTAAATGGTTTTGAATCATTGAAGCCTTATTTCTCTGTTGGAGAAAAAAAGGATTAAATAAAATAAATACATATTCATACTGTTTTAATAACTATATATAGCTATATATATCTTCTGGATAAGCAGATACAAACCTGTATATGCTGTAATGATTGTTATCTGTAAATTTTCATAAGCATTATCAAGATCTTTGGTATATTACTGATTTATATTTTAAGCACTCTGTAGTATATTAATTATTTAGATTTAAAAAGAACTTATTGATTGCTCCATGATTTTTCACTTCTTTTGTTCATCTCTCTTTCTCTCTCTCTCTCTCTCTCTCTCTCTCTCTCTCTCTCTTCCCATTTTATCTTTCATTTATTAAATTATTTCTCTCTTTCATGCATTTAATTCTTTTTATATATATGTTTCTTTTTCTAGTAAACTCCCGTGAAAAACTTCTCTCAAAGACTGTGAAAGAAAGTTTGTTTAATTTATTAGGCAACTGGGCTGGACAATTAAACCCAAACAATTCCACATCAGAAACCAAGTGAGTTTCATAACTTTCTGATTTTTTTTTATCCTTTTGTTACCATATTTCTGTTGAAGTACTCTGCTTTAGTTTTGTCATAGGTGTAGGCGTGGCTGTGTGGTAAGAAGCTTGCTTCCCAATCACATGGTTCTGTTAAGTGGTACATTCCTACATATGGGGAGAAAGGCGTGGGATAGATATATAAAATGAGCAGTTTAATAAAGTCAAAAAATAAAGTGAAAAATACTTAGAAATACTGGTATTTTTATTTTATTTATTTTTTTCCTCTCACTGTAGATCCTCAAAGAAAGATCCTCTAACAGATCTTGAGATAGCTGCTGTTGGTGCCATGTGTGCAATCCTCTGCTGTGGTCCAGTTTTTGATGTGTCTGGTCTCAATGAAGAGGGTTATATTTATAATTTGCTAAACACATTTCTCACCTGTAAAAATGACCAGGTAAAATCAAATTTTTTAAATATCCTTAATGTCATTCTTATTATCTTTAAATCTCTGTTATGATTATCTTTTTTAATCATTATATAAATTACTCCTTTTCTTTATATCCCACTTTAATCTCTATCATCAACAATGACAAGAACAACGATAAAATTTGAGAGAAAATCCCCAAGGATCCCCACTGCACAGACCATGCTTCCACTCCCTCTTCCAGCTGAGAGGTTTTTGTCTTGTGGGCGCCAGTGCCATGTAAAGAACCTGTGCTGGTGCCACATAAAAATCACTGGTGATGATGCCACATTAAAAGCACTGGTAATGGTGTCACATAAAAAGCACCCAGTACACTCTGTAAAGCGGTTGGTGTTAGGAAGGGCATCCAGCTGTAGAAACCATGTCAAAATGGACTACAGAACCCTATGCAGCCCTTGGCCTTGCCAGCTCTTGTCCTTGTACCTAAATTAGAAATTATCATTATGATTATTATTATTGTTTTACTTCTCAGAATGTTTTGTGAGAGCAGACAACAGTCTGCTGCCATAGGTCTCACAGGGTCTCTTTCTGCGCTTTATAAGCTTTGATACTTGGTTGTTAATTATGGTGGGAGACATTCAACATCCAAGTATCAATCTCAAAATCTTAGCTGTCCCCAGCAGAGCACTTTTTTTGGAACTTGCTCTGCTCTCATGTCAATTCCAATTTCTGACATATTTCTTGAATTTGGTTGTCAGTGCTCCATTTCTCTGACATATTCCTCAAAATTATTTTTAATATTATTATTATTATTATTATCATTATTATTATCATTATTATTACAGGTTTATAACATTGCCATAGAAACGGTGACTCTTTTGCTGGAGTTCAATTATGATGGACAGAATGTTTTAGACTGGGTGATCGATTGTTGCTACACTGGCATCACATCTGTTGCAGATGGCTGCCTCAGTGCACTGTTAGCTGTCTTTAAAACCAGGTACCTATGTCTTCATCTTCCACTCAAACTATCAACCCATTTCTAATGTGCCATGAGAAAAGAAAAGAAAAAGAAAAATTGCTTTCTGATTAAAAGACATCAAATGAAAATATGTGTACTTGTTGCACCTTGGGCAAGTGTCTTCAGGGCCAAATTAAAACTCATGCAGGCCCTAAGCACTTGAAAGATTTTGGTGTAATTCAAAATATAAACAATAATAAACCATAAATTTTTTTTTTTTTTTTCAAAATGAAACAAAACGAACAGTAAGAAAATAATGTTTATTTTTGTATACTTCCACTTTATTTATATTTGAAAAATATAAATAAAGTGTAAAGTCTTTGATCAGACCCTCACTTTGACACCATGAAAACTTTGAAATTATATTTCCAACCATATAAATCACATTGAATATTATTTCAGCAAGTTTAAAGTGATTTCTTTTGTACTGTAAACCATTTACAATTTCTGTGGTGCTGCCACTTCCTTGATGCCCTAACAAAGTGCTTAATAGTTAATTCAGCACTGTCTAGGTCAACTAAAGCCTTGTGAGTGGATTTGGTAAATGAAAACTGAAAGGAACCTGCTGCACATGTGTGTGTCTATACACATACACACACACTATGAACCCAGTACCTCATAGTTGTGAAGCAAGCATCTTAACCACACAGCTATGTCTGCACCTTATATATATGTGTGTGTGTATGAGGGCAGATTTGGCTGAAGCAATAATCAACAGCAATTTTCATCTATAAAATGTTCATTTATCTTTCACAGGGAATATCCATGTGATCATGTATCAATGCTAAATCTCGCAGTAATGCATGTAGGCTGTCCACGCATAAAAACACATGAGACTGCATTAGAACTTCTGCAATTGTTAGACACGCGCTTCTTCCAGGATGCGCCAGTCTTTGTCGAGAGTTCCGATGATGCCGTACAACAGCTGAAACCCCCACTCAATGATATTAAACTCGCTGTGTCTTATTCCCACTCTCAGTCAGTACTAACAGAACAACTGTCAAAACTCCACCCAGATCTAACTATGCCGATGTTTTCGGGTAAGTAGGTTTATTTATTTTGTCAGGGGCAGGAATTTTGTGGAAATCTTCTATAATTTTTTAACTCTTAACATTCAGGAGGGTCATGACTGGAAAGCCTTTCGTTGTACATTTCTGTTCAATCAGAAGTGATCTGAGGCTAAATAATTGTAACAGCTGTAACAAAACAGCATTTTAACTTCATCTTTGACTGTTTAGCATTTAAGCTGGCTATATCCAGCCCAGTTTTATGTTGAAACCAGCCAGATCTGACTTCTCACACCTATCCTACAATGTCATTCTGAAAATAAACAATCACATCATCAAAATCTCAAAGTTACAAGATGCATGATTAATCGATTAATTCAAAACAAATTGAATGAATAAGCAGGATATTTGAAAGAGTAATCTGAATGCTAAAGCTTTATTGACCATTATGTCCCTTCCATATAATTATTTTTTTCTATTTTTCAATTTTTTAAAACCATTTCTTCTTTTAGAGATTAGTCACCGGTTCCAAACAGCAAAACCTGCACTTCGTCAAGTTTTGCTGCAATGTCTGCTGCCCTGGCTGTACAATATGGAGCTTATTGATTCCAGTGCACCAGCTGCTGCAGCATCCCCAACTTCTGCCATGAAGACTGCTCCGGATACCTTCAGTGTGACCACATCTAAGACTCACTTGAAGGATGAAGGATGGGGGTCTGCGCAAGCAACAGAAATGGTTCTCAATAACCTCTTTTACATCACTGTCAAGGTAATGATCTCTTCTTGTGTATGCGTGTTTGTATTTGTATATGTCTCCCTGTCTGTGGAGGCGCAATGGCCCAGTGGTTAGGGCAGCGGACTCGCGGTCGTGGGATTGCGGTTTCGATTCCCAGACCGGGCGTTGTGAGTGTTTATTGAGCGAAAACACCTAAAGCTCCACGAGGCTCTGGCAGGGGGTGGTGGCGAACCCTGCTGTACTCTTTCACCACAACTTTCTCTCACTCTTACTTCCTGTTTCTGTTGTACCTGTATTTCAAAGGGCTAGCCTTGTCACACTGTGTTACGCTGAATATCCCCGAGAACTACGTTAAGGGTACACGTGTCTGTGGAGTGCTCAGCCACTTGCACATTAATTTCACAAGCAGGCTGATCCGTTGATCGGATTAACTGGAACCCTTGTCGTCGTAAGCGATGGAGTGCCAACAACAACAATGTCTCCCTGTCTGTATATTTATGTTCATTCGTCTCTTGTGAGTCTCTCTAGGTTGAGCCAACCACTAGTTCTTCGCACCGAAACATCACTACAGACATGTTGTACTCTTTCATCCCAACTTTCTCTCGCTCTTTCTTCCTATTTCTTGAGTAACGCTGCAATGGACTGTTGTCCCGTCCAGCTGGGGTGGGGAGCACATATGCCATAGAAACTGGGAAACCGGGCTCATGAGCCTGGCTAGGCTTTAAAAGGGCACAAGAAATGACTGTGTAGTAAGAAGTTTGTTTCCCAACTATATGCATCTAGATGCAGACCCACAATATGGTGCCTTGGGCAAATGTCTTCTGCTATAAATTCAGGCTAACCAAAGCCTTGTGAATGGATTTGGTAAAGAGAAACTGAAAGAAGTCCATCGTGTATGTATCTGTGTGTATGTATGTCAGTATGTGTGAATGTGTATATTTTCTTGTTTTGACATTGTTTGATTGTCACTGATATACAAACAGTGGCATTCATTTCTAATATTCTGCAAGAACATGTCTGGGTATGGGGGAAATATTATCTTGCTTGGAAACAAGTAAAGGTTGGTGACAGGAAAGGCACCCAGGCACAGAAAATTTACTCCATCCAACCCATGCAAGCATAGAAAGGTGGATGTTACAATTATTTTATATCTATCTATTTATCTATCTGTCTATCTATCTATCTATCTATCTATCTATCTATCTATCTATCTATCTATCTATCTATCTATAGACACACACACACACACATACACACAAATATACACACATAAAATCTTTTTTTTAATTTTTTTCAGTTTGGTGATGAACATCCTCATGAAATAGAAAACTTGTGGTCAGCATTAGTACAGTCTTGGCCCCACAATCTCAGGGTCACTATGAGATATCTAGCTGTCATGTCTAACCTTGCTCCTGTGACTCTTCTGCCTTATGTATGTATCACTCATCTGATCCTTTTATCATCCCCATTTCAGTTTTTATTCTACATTTATCATTTCTCCCGTGTTCAGTATTTTCTTGTCAGTTACACTGGTCTAAAGCAATGGTTCTCAACTATTTTTTACCTAGGGACCCCTTTGATTTTTGTTTTATTCTGTTGGACCCTCATAGCCATGTTTAAAGAATCCTAATATATAGGGTGAAGCAGAGAGGATGGACGATTTTGAAATGGCTATTATTATTATTATTATTATTATTAATAATAATAATAATAACAATAGATATATTTTTTCTCATTACTTGACTTTCGCTTGTTCATCTCTTTCTGTATATGCCTACTTGAGATCGTTGGACTTCTGCTACACTGAGAGCTCTCTCTCTCTCTCTCTTTCTCTCTCTCTCTCTCTCTTTCTCTCTCTCTCTCTCTCTCTCGTTTACACTGAAAGCAGCCTTCAACTTTTACTATCGAAAGGTTTTTTTTTTTTTTTTTACACAGTATTTGCCTGCTATTATTTATAATTTTCTTTATCTGCTTCGAGATCCACTGTTCCAAAAAAGAATTTGTGTGTGTGTAAAACAACATTTTTTACCCTTTGCTTTTGAGTGGTGTTGAATACATTTTTATTTTCATTTTCATCCCCAATTAATTTAAAAGTATATATATGCTTTGTTCTTTCCTAGATTTTCTGTCACCAACTTTGCAAAAAGATAAAAAATAATTTTTGAAGTGTAATTGAATATATGCGATTTCTGTCTTTGAAATTGTAGGCAAAACGTGTGATGAGCTACATGGCTAGGGCAATTCCAGAAGCAGTTATTGATGAACTTATGATAGAACTTCAGGTAAATAACCACACCTTTCTACTTTATCTGCCTAAGTCAGCAAGAAAACTTGCATGTGGTCACTTTTACTCAAATGAAATAGTTGCTAAATCTCTCTCAAATGATACTTTATTCTCTTAACAAAAATAGGACACATTTGACAATGAAGACTGATATTTAAAAGAGAGGATAAACACTTAACCAGAGAGAGATACCTCCATAATAACCTCAGAGAGGAGCACAGGAAATCTTTGTATCAAGGAAGCTATATTGATCCACTACCTCAACCCCAAAATCAACAGTTGATCAGAGATGGGCCAGTGGCTCCTATGAATACATCATGGCAACCACAATCAACATCATAGCATACACCACCAACACCATCTTTCAACACTACCAAATGAAAATACATCACAATGGCCACAGCCAAGAGTTGGAGAGTTAGCCTAAACACTGAGCAGTTTAAAATAAAATAACGAGATTGATGTAACTAGACATTTCTTGGACTGCTTCCTTCTGAAGATAGGCCTTTGCACCCAAAATATAAAGTCTTTTTTGTAAAACTTTGTGCTTTGTTAGAAGCTTTCTTTATTTCCCTTTTTTTTCTTTCATATATATATATATATATATATATATATATATATATATATATATACTCACACATACATACATATACATATGCACATATATATATATATACATAAACACACACAAACACACACACACACACTTATTTGATTTTCAATCAGTCGAGACAGTTGATGTGTCAAGCATAATCAATATCTATAAAACACAAGATGTTTGTGTGTGTGTGTACGTGATGTGGGTTATGCACGTCCACAAATTAGCACGCATGTCGCTCCAATTTTAGGAGGACATTGTTCATGACCCTATCTGTGTTTTTGTCAACTTTTTCTCACAGAGGCACCCGCGTATAGCTGTAAAAATCGATAAACTTTTACCAATTTTGAAGTTTGTTGACATGGCGAAGTCAAATCTGTGCGTACGCGCGTGAAGGAGAGAGAAAGAAAGAAAGAGAGGGAGAAAGAAAGAAAGAGAGAGAGAAAGAAAAAAGAGAGAAAGAAAGAAATAGTGTGTTTGTGATAAGGATCAGAAACAGTGTTTGCCAAGCGTCTAAAAAAAAAAAATGAAAAAGTGGAAGAGGGAGACAAAGCGGCTAAGGAAAAAAAATTTCTCTCACCAAGACAGCGTCTAACAAAAAAAAAAAAAAAAAGGAACGAACAAGTGGAAGAGGGAGACAAAGCGTATTACGAAAGAAAATGTAGCTGAGGAAGACAGAGTAAAATGCATTTTTTTTCTTAAACATGAGATATACTTTCAAATATAAGATGTTTTTGAAAGACACTATATTCTATAATAGGATTATATATACTTTCTCACACAACAATTCAAATATATTTATTTTAAATCATTTATTTATTTTTAATCGTTCATCTTTCTCCCCCCCACTCTCACTCTCACACATACGCACATATACTACTTTGGGAGCGAAAGAGTTTTGTTTATATTTCACAACTATGAAACAAAAACGTATGTAACAATTTGTCAGTCACCCCACCCCCTAACCCGTTTTTCGGACCACAAAAAGGGTTTGGTAATTTTTCAGATTAACACCCGCACGATTTCCACTAGGGTGTTACGGTTAGGATTAGGATTAGGGTTACGGTTTTAGGGTCAGAGTTAGGGTTAGGGTTTAGGGTTAGGGTTAGAGTTAACCTAGAAGGGACAGGCTCCTTATTTTTTGGTTAAGGTTGTTGGTAAGCTTTCCTAAGTTACTTCAATCCAGATCCCCAATGCAAACCTTCAGATCAACCTTCTCCTATGCAGATCTCTAATGCAACATTTAAAAAAAGAGTCAATAAGTGAAAATAACCAATAAACTGATTCCTTATGGGATTTCCCAATCAAATTGCCAGCAAACCATTTTCAGCCAAACCAATTTCAACGGATTTCGCTCAAATCTGATGTCGATGTTACTTATTTTGGTTTGAAATAAAGGACTTAATCATTTAATAATCCTAGCTTAATCCCAAGCAGCGCCGGGTTATACTGCTATTATCTTTATATTCTGACAGAAAACAATCCCTTTTATGCTTCTAGAAACTTCAAATGTACTCAAGAAAAATTTGTAGAAGAAATAACTTCATTTATTTTCCATGAATGTTATGTAAATATATCAACAGACCCAGTCTTTGGTGATATTACAACATTAATAATAAATCATAACTAACTCTATTATTTCTGACACATTTGTCTCTCTTAAACACTGTTTTTCATATAACAATTATATATTCACTGTCATATGTTACCGAGCTGCTGTCCAGTCAAGTGGGGTCTTGTCTTGCAAGTTACTTAGTGAGTTCACTAGTGCCAATGCCATGGAAGAAAGCACCCACTGCATTTTGTAAAATGGTTGGTATTAGGAAAAATATTCTTCCGGCCATAGAAACCATACCAAAGGAGATACTGGACATCAAAGCAGCCTTCTGGCTTGGATCCTGTTGAACCACTCAATCCAAGTCAGCATGGAAGACTGGTGTTAAATGATGATGGTGGTGGTTGTGGTGGTGGTGATGATGATGGTGGTAATGGTGATGATGCTATTGATTATGATGATGATTGTGCATATGCACTAATGTTAAACTTGTTTCTAGTATGCATATTTTGACGGTTCATTCCGTCATTATCATGTTGATTTCTAATTATTCTCAAATCTATGTTGTCATCTTTACCTCTTCATTGCCTTTGTTTTTTGGGGTTTTTTTTCCTTTTTCCTCAAACAGACAATCGAAACCATGAAGCAATTAATAGAACGGACCCAGCCCCCTCCGTTTTACCGCCTCTCTAACTGTAAAGATGGACACTTAGTGAGTGATGTCACAGACAAGGAGAAGATGAATGGAAATTATAAGACCAATATCCCACTGGTAAAGGGCATGCTACATACAAAGAGACACAATACCAATGACGATTTGTCAGCAGAAAGGTAAATAGCCATCTTTGTTTATTTCTTCTCTGTCTTCAAATGAGGAATGCTTCAGTAGGAAAAACTTTTCCACACAAACTGAAAATCCAGGAAATTTTTATCAAAATGGTGTATTTTACATGCCACCTGCACAGGAGCCAGTCCAGCAGCACTGGCAACAATCTCGCTCGAATGTCTTTACACGTGCCACCGGCACAAGTGCCATGAAGGCGACACTGGGCACAGGTGCCGTCACGATTTCGCTTTTTCGCTGTATGTATATGTATATATGTATGTAATGTATGTGTATAATGTTATGTAAATATAATGTATGCATGTAATGTAATGTATGTATGTGTGTATGTATGTATATGCAAGTGATGTGATTCTTATTAATGTAAATGGTGTGATTATTATTATTATTATTACATATTCTGTTGTAGTTCTCCAAGACCAGAATCCATGATATCATTACGGAGTACATCAACTGAATCTTCAGTGGTTAGCGTCAAAGATCAAAATGGTAGGTCAATAGTTTTAGTGTGATATCATCACCCCCATCATCATCTATGATCACTACCGCCATCATCACAGCCATCGCCATCATCACCGCCCTCCCACCCCATCACCACCACCACCATCATCATCATTACCATTACCATCTTCAGCAGCAGTTATAGCAGTAGTGTAATCACCACCACACACCTACATTACCATCATCATCATCACTACTACCACCATCACCACTACCACCACCACCACCACCACCAATTTGAACTCAGAACGTAAAGACAGACGAAATACCACTAAGCATTTTGCCTGGTGTGCTAACGTTTCTGCCAGGTCGCTGCCTTACCATTGTGAAAGAACGAAAGAACAATGATACAGAACCCTTCGTCCCTGGTACTATGGCTCTCTTCACCACAGAGAAGCTTTTATGTGGTTGCTCAGCCTGCAATGAATAGTAGCCAGCTCCCTCCCCACACACTCTCTCTCTCTATTTCTTTACCCTTTAGCATTTAAACCAGGTATATTCAGCCAAAATATTCTACCTGTTTTATCTTCAAACTGGCCAGATCCAGCCTCTCATGCCTACCCTACTATATCATTCAAAAAATAAACAATCACATCATTGAAATCACAAAGCTACAAGGTAAGGTATGACTAACTCATATCAATGTAAAGTTACCTTCTCGAGCCATACTGACCGATAAGGGCTAGTTTCCCAGTTTCCGTAATGTATAAATTCCCCACCTGGACGGGACTCCAGTCCATTGCAGGATGACTCACTTTTGCCAGCTGAGTGAACTGGAGCAATGTGAATGGAAGTGTTTTGCTCAAAGAACAATACACCACCTGGTTCACAAATCAAAACCACAATATCACAATCATGAGTCCAACACCTTAACCACTAAGCCATGCACCTCCAGAAATTTGAATCCTAAAGGGTTAAATCACTTTTGTGTCTTAAAAAGGAAAGGACCATATGAGGGGATTATTACTGGAATACCTTTTGATTATAAGTAAGTTTGCTCATTCATGTCTAACTTGTGGCTTAACAATATTTCTTTCTTAATTTTGTTTGTTTCTCTCTCTCTCTCTCTCTCTCTCTCTCTCTCTCTCTCTCTCTCTCTCCCTCTTTCTTTAAATCTGTACCAGAAGAAGACAGAAGCAATTCAAACAGCCTCGGTGATACAGTACCCCTTGAAATATCACCTCCTGATATAAACATACCAGAAACACCTGTTCCGTATCCTTTACCAATGCCTGCATATGGTGGGTACTTTGCTCCAATGTCTGAGTATTTACCTGAAGTATTTACTCCTACATCTGGTCATCACAGGTAATTCTTAATTTCTTATTATTTAATCCAGGTGTAGGAAACCTTTAATTGACAGCAGACCTTAACGAGATATTGCTTATCATAAATCAGGCCACACCACTAAAACAATAATTTGACACAATCTCTCTGAGAATGCCTCCAGTTCTACAACAACAAAACAAAACTGCATATTTTAAATGATTCGTATGAAACCATCCATCATAATTTTACATAATGACCTTTTTATCATGTTTGAAATACCAGCTTAATATTAAGGACGTTAGTTATTTGATTAAATCCATCCAAATATTTGATGATTTAACTTTTTAATTTAATTAAAAGACAAAAACAGTGTCATTCACTTGAAATATGGTCACATAGAAAGGTTAATTCCGCATTCAAATTTGCTTGTTTTTTGAAATCCCTATTAATCTAACTTTAAGAGGGATCAGTTAAGTAAATACCAATGAATCAGTGAGATTTAACAAAATTTTTCACATAATACAATGTTACATCGACTGGATAATAATTAGATGGATTACTGTTAATCACTTACGGATTATTTATATACAAAACCCTTGTCATAATGAGTGTGTGTCACATATGAATATTTTTGTGTATATATGTGAGTGTATGGATGTGTGTGTATGTGTGTGTGTGTGTTTATGAAACAGGAGGAAAATCTCAATACTGGAGAATATATATTCTTTATTATTTTTTAATCAGCAAAAAGTGACAAAATTGACTTGAGGGCCAAGAGTTTTGAGTTTGTCATGCATGAAACTGTTAGCCCTCGAGTCACTATTGTAACTTTCTGCTGTTTAGAAATAATAAAAAAGTGTGTGTGTCATCATCATCATCGTCGTCATCATCACCTAAGCCTTTTGATACCAACCTAACTGAAACTGCCTCTGGCTCTGTAGTACAAATGTCTTGTTTCAAAAATTCTGAATTAAAATCTTCCACCAAACCTTAGTCACAATTTACGTTCCTAACACTAGCTTAATGATAACTAAGTTATTTTACTAAACTCTTTGTTATATTTAAAATTAATTGAAAGAACACAGAGCATCTCAGCAGAAATATGGTAACAAAAGGATTTAACATCCATTTTCCATGCTGGCATGGGTTGCAAGGGTTTGACAGGAGCTGACAAGCCAAGGGATTACACCAGCTCCACTGACTATTTTGGTATGGTTTTCAGAGCTGGATGCCCTTTCTAATACCAACTAATTTACAGAGTGGGCTGGTTACTTTTTACATGGCACCAGCTCCAGCTAGGTCTGCTTTTGCATGGTTTTAACAGTCGGATGCCCTTCCAAAAGCCAACCACTTTAGTGTGGACTGGATGCTTTTTGTGTGGCACCAGCATTCGTGAGGTCTTCTGCATGCTAAATACACATGTTAAAATCTTACATATGCATCAAAGATTGGAAAATACAGTCAAAAGACAATTCATGAATGGAGAAGATGGTCATAATTGGATTCAATGAACAACCATGAGCACATGTATACATATTTATGTGTGTATATGTGCTTACAACTTCCTCATTAATGTTTTGTCTTTATCAACATGAGAGTTATATATGTATGTATGTATGTATGCTCAGAAATGTCTGCTGATTATTAATTTTGACCAAAAAAGACGGGACGCAACCCTGAAAATATGAAATTAATTGAAAATTAAATGTATCAGTTAGAGTTAAACACTTTGGTAGCATGGTGACAACTGTGAGCATGTTTCAGTCTTATTAGGCCTCGTCGGTTATACATCATATGTGTATGTAGAGGGAGAGTGTGCATGTGTCTATTTCTCATCAGTGTCTTCTTTCTTTCTATCAACAGAAGCAACCTGAGCATCATGTTCCTAAGTCAACTGGTTCTGGACGGTTTAGATATTGACTGGCTCAGTCATCTACCATTAATGTTACACATCACATTCCTTGGTTAGTATTCTTCTTATTATTATTATTATTATCATCATCATCATCATCCCCGGTTGAGAAATGCTGGTCTGCAGGATCACTAAACAGGTTGCACTCCTGTCACCTTATAGTTGATAGCTAAGTGAGACAAACATCACCCAGTTGTAAAAGCAATAACAGTAAGAGATATATGCCAACTTCTGGCAGTGCATAGTTTTACATCAGTTGCACACCATGTATAAAACGTTGATATCAAGCCAGTATATTGTATCCGACCATCTTAGCTATATATACTAATATATCCATAATTAATGTCATGGTACTTCAATTTACTGTTTGGATAGATTTTTTAGTTTTTCTTACGTAATCTCGTGAAATAAATGTCAACGTTCTGGAGACTAAATGACATTTCCAATTACCTTTCATCATTCAAGCACTGTTGAGATGTATGGTCTAGTGATTAGGGTGTTTGGTTAATGATCATAAAGTTGCAGGTTCAATTCCTGGATCAAATGGCATGTTGTTTTGTTGTGCAAGGCACTGCTTTTTTTTTTTTTCATGTTGTTCCGGTTTACTCAGCCATAGTGGTGATTTTATATATTTGCATGACTGAGCATATAACATAAAATTTATATACTCAGTCATGCATGTGTTCAAATTTAACTTTTCTTCCTTGTGCTTGACAAGGAAGATCTATCAAGCCAAATGAAACTGTAGTCATGGCAGATACTAGTGTCACACAAGTGGCACCTGTGCTGGTGGCACATAAGAGCACCAATTACACTCTCGGAGTAGTTGGCATTAGGAAGGACATCCAGCCATCCAAACAATACCAAATCAAACTGGAATTTAGTACAGCCCCTCTACTTACCAGCCCTGGTCAAGCCATCCAATCCATGGACAACAGACATTAAATGATGATGATGTTGATGATGAAACTTAGGTGTTTTAATATTTACCTGTTTGAAGGTGGTGAGCTGACAGAATTGTTAGAGTGCCTGGCAAAATGTTTAGTACCATTATTTGGTTTGTCTTTAAGTTCTGAGTTCAAATTCTGCCGAGATCAACTTTGCCTTTCATCTTTTCAGAGCCGATAAAATAAGTACCAATTAAACACTGGGATCAATGTGATCGCCTTACCCTCCCACAAACTTGCTGGCCTTGTGCCAAAATGTGAAACCGATATTTACCTGTTTCATTGCTCAATTCTAGGTCTAGACCATTATCAGCCAATTGTCTATGAACATTGTAAACAACTGCTGGAAAACCTGATGCTTCTTTTAGTGGCAAGAGAACAACAAGGCATTGCCAAGTTGTTGATAAATCATCGCAGGAATCACAACAGTGGTGTTGAGTTACATATCGGTAATGGAGAATTTCTTAAAGGCAAGTAACAATTTGGTTTTGTATATTCAATTAATATGCATGTGTCTGTGTGTCTGTGTCTCCGTCTCTCCCCTTTCCTACTCCTCTCCTCACACTTCTCCCCTGTTCTCCCTTCTCTCTCTCTCTCTCTCTCTCTCTCTGCCTGTCCCTCTCTCTGCCTGTCCTTACATGAACTACATCTTTTAAACTATAATTCACAAACGTTTCCCTCATCTCTTCACCAGATGGCGGTCCCGTCTCAGAGTATCTCATGAACACTCAGAAAGCGTCTGCTTACAACCAAACAACAGAGAATGATAACAGCCTGAGTGGAAGTGGCAAAGACGATCTCCTTGATGTGAACAAGCTGAAAACCCTGGAAGATACTGTGCAGGCTCTTCTCATGTTCATTGATGCCAAGTAAGTTTTTCTTTCTATCAAATCCTGTTATGGTTGACTTGCTCTTGCATTTCTGAATTTCTCATATGTACGTATTCATTCATAAATAAAAGCATACATTCAAGAAACTCAGAGTAGTGACAGAGTGGGAAGCAGCGGTTTTGACTGAAATTAAATCGACCCCAGGACTTATTCTTTGTAAGCCTAGTACTTATTCTATTGGTCTCTTGTGTCAAACCGCTAAGTTACGGGGACGTAAACACACCAGCATCAGTTGTCAAGCGATGTTGGGGGAACAAGCACAGACACACAAACATACACACACACACACACACACACACACAAACACATATATATACGACGGGCTTCTTTCAGTTTCCATCTACCAAGTCCACTCATAAGGCTTTGGTTGGCGTGAGGCTATAGTAGAACACAATTGCCCAAGGTGCCACACAGTGGGACTGAACCTGGAACCATGTGGTTGGGAAGCATTTTGCCTGGCGTGCTTAGTATCCTGCCAGCTCACTGCCTTAATAATAATAATAATAATAATAATCATAATAATAATAATAACAGTAATGAAAATAATAACAATATATACCTATATGCTCTCTCTTTCTCTCTCTCTCTTTCTCTCACACATACACACACACACACACAAATATACATACAAGCAGAGTATCAATACCTTGGAAATACAGCCTGTTCCCTTAAGAACTATGATATTTAATTTTAAGTTTTTGACTTTTTAAATAAATCTTTCATTTAACAATAAACTCATATCTAATGACAACTGGTCATAAAATTTAAATAAATTAACATGAATTAAAATTGTGTGTATATGCATGTGCAAACACACGCATATGCAATTTATCCATTGACTTTATCTTTTGTTTCTCTCTACATTATTTCAGAGTTGGAAAACCCCTCTGGAGCTATGAAGACATTACACCAAAGAATTTAAGGACAGAGAGTTCATCTTCATTGGAATATTTCCTGAAACTAGTTCTGAAAATCTTCAAAGACATTCATCCCTTAGCGTTGATAGAACAGCGTTGGTCACAAATTGCTTTACAGCTGTCACTTTCCTGTTCTTCACGGCACTATGCTGGCCGATGTCTCCAGGTAATTGCAAGATATATATCATCATCGTCGTTTAACATCCGCTTTCCATGCTAGCATGGGTTGGACGATTTGACTGAGGACTGGTGAACCAGATGGCTACACCAGGCTCCAATCTGATTTGGCAGAGTTTCTACAGCTGGATGCCTTTCCTAATGCCAACCACTCCGAGAGTGTAGTGGGTGCTTTTACGTGCCACCGGCACGAAGGCCAGTCTGGCGGTACTGGCAACGGCCACGCTCAAAATGGTGTATTTTATGTGCCACCATTGCGAAGACCTGTTGGGGCAAGCGAAAGTGAAATCGTGATGGCACCTGTGCCCAGCGTCGCCTTTCTGGCACTTGTGCCAGTGGCATGTGTAAGGAATTTCGAGTGAGATCATTGCCAGTGCCCCTGGACTGGCTCGTGTCCAATGAAGGAGACAATGTTGGCATGGGTGCCAGTCGTCGAATTTAGTTCAGTTTCGATTTCACTTGCCTCAACAGGTCTTCGCAAGCGGAGTTTAGTGTCCAATGAAGGAAAAGGAAAGAAAAATATATATGTATTTATAAACATACACTCACACACACACATATGTATACAACCATGTTTTATCAACATATGTGTTCGTTATGCATGGATTATAGTGGGTTTTGGGGGTTTTCTGTTTTTGTTTTTTTAATCAGGCTTGAAGCAGCAATATTAATGATTTAATGATATGCCTGTATTTATTTCAGATACTTCGAGCATTGCAAATTTGTCCATCAGGTCAGATGTTGTCAGATATTCTCTCTCGATTGATTGAAACTGTATCAGAAGAAGGAGAAGACATGCAGGTGAGTAGAGGTGGGAGTGATGGTGATGGCAGAGAACATACATACAGGGAAAAAATATAGGTTTATCAAATACCATAGAACAAAAAATCTTGATTTATTAAAATTATCTCCGCTTCTAGAGGATGTGCCATAATTGCCAAAAGGCAGTTGAGACTGAAATCCAGAAAAGAGCCAATTTCTGTAACCTGCAGGAAATTGTGGCAGAAAGAAGAATGAGGTTTGCAGGTCATGTTTTCCAGTTGCCAAAAGAACAAATACACAAGAGGTATTGCCAGAGGGGTGAGGAAAGATAGGGAGGTCTAAGAAGACATGGAGGCATGTGACTTAGTGGTTAGGGGTGTTGGACTCATGATCATAAGATTGCGATTTCAATTCCTGGACCAGGCGACACATGTTCTTGAGCAAAACACTTCATTTCACATTACTCCAGTCTATTCAGTTGGCAAAAATAAGTAATCCTGTGATGGTCTGGCGTCCCATCCAGAGAGGAATATATATACCAGAGAAACCAGGAAACCAGCCTTATGAGTCTGTATGACTTGGGAAGGACCTTTATCCTATATATTTATGTGTAACCTTCTAAGATCTGAAGCAACTTAGCATCACCCGGGAAGACACTGGCAACTATGTTAAAAACTGGGATCACTGGAGATATCTTGCTGTCCAATGTATAGGCCAACGGTATGGAAGGAATTAAGACTGATCCAAATATGATGTATCTATCTGTCAGGACTTTGACTTTCGTAACCCGCAAATTCTTTAAGCAATGATTGTGTTTTACATGAATGTATGCTTCTGTATGTGTGTAAATTTCTTTCACTTTAGTTCATAGTTTAACTCTTTAGCTTTTGAACTGGTTATATCTAGCGAAAATATTCTGCCTGTTTTACTTTCAAACTGGACAGATCTAGCTTTTCACACCCTCCTTACAATGTCATTGTAAAAATAAACAATGACATTGCTGATATCTTGAAGCTACAATTTAATGCAGTAGTTATTATCTTAGTATAATAAGTATTTATCATCATCTTAGTATATATATATATATATATATATATATATATATATATATATATATATATATATATATATATATATATATGTATGTATGTATGTCTCTAACTATGTAATTAAATATCTACCTATCAAGCTATTGATTTGTCTAACTAGAAGTCCTTCTGCCTGTCTTTATCTCTGTCTATGTTTATCTGTCTGTAACAGTTTATCTAACTCTCTACCTGTGTCTCTATTTAACCATCATGCACTGGTTTCAATTCCAGGGCTATGTGACCGAAATAATGCTAACTTTGGAATCGTTGGTTGACAATCTTGATATTGACTTCTGCTCCTTTGATACTATGCGGGATCTCTTCCTATCAACCCCAAATTTGGCAAAAGAAACATTGGCTGAGAATCGCAGAAGTGCCTTCATATCTCAGAGCCAATTCACAGCTCATGCACGTAGCACCAGTTACACAGTGGTCCCTTCCAATGTCAAAGGTAAGATCCTGAATGTTACAAAATTTTTGTTTTGGTAACCTTTGACCTGTAAATGTCTTCAATCTATGTTTATGTTTGCTTCCCAGCTATGTGGTTTCAGTTTCAATCCCACTGTGTGGCACCTTGGGCAAATGTCAACTACTATAGCCCTGACTTGACCAAAATGTAAATGGATTTAGTAGATGGAAACTGAAATAAGTGCACAATGTGTGTATGCATATGTGTGTACATTGGAAGTGAACTCATGACTTTCTGATCATAGCCGACTAACCCAGGCCTGACCAACTCAAATTACATTGCAGGCTATTTGTATTCTGACAGAATTGAAAGCATCTTGCTTTCTCATGCTATTATTACAATAACGAATGAATAATTGTTGATTCAACATGAAATATTATCATTGCAAAAACACCAGTATTTTTCTTTTTTACTTTTCATTACAATCTTTCATTTTTGATAAAATTCTTAAAATGTTTGTTTAAATAAACCTATTTCAAGAAAGTATCAAGTGGATTGCACGATAAAAGTCTGCGGCCTGCGGGCCTCAAGTTGGCCAGCCCTGCCCTGCCCTAACCACTCAGCCAAAAGACTTCACTAGTCTTGTATAAATGCAAAAAGACAATAATAATCAATGATTTAATGTTGTTATTCTTTAACAGAAGCAAGAGTTCGGGCTGTATCAGATGCTGACAACCAACATCCTGCAATGAATTCCCATTCGACTGCTAATTCTTTGAAAGCTTTTGACCAAACCAATGCCGAGAATAAGTTCACTCTTGTCACACAGATATTTTGGCTGGCAATATCCATGTTTGAATCTGACTATGAGTATGAATTCTACATGGCCATTCGACTCTTGGAGAAGGTAAATAACTACAAAACGATTGTTAATTCTTATTTTAACTAGCTGGCCCCTTGCTATCAAAAATGATGGTTAATTGTAGTATCAATATCTATAAAACACAAGATGTTTGTGTGTGTGTGTACGTGATGTGGGTTATGCACGTCCACAAATTAGCACGCATGTCGCTCCAATTTTAGGAGGACATTGTTCATGACCCTATCTGTGTTCTTGTCAACTTTTTCTCACAGAGGCACCCGCGTATAGCTGTAAAAATCGATAAACTTTTACCAATTTTGAAGTTTGTTGACATGGTGAAGTCAAATCTGTGCGTACGCGCTGAAGGAGAAAGAGAGCAAGAGAAAGAAAGAAAGAGAGGGAGAAAGAGAGAGAGGGAGAAAGAAAGAAAGAGAGAGAGAGAAAGAAAGAAATAGTGTGTTTGTGACAAGGGGAGAAACAGAGTGTTTGCCAAGCGTCTGAAAAAAAAAAATGAAAAAGTGGAAGAGGGAGACAAAGCGGCTAAGGAAAAAAAATTTCTCTCACCAAGACAGCGTCTAACAAAAAAAAAAAAAGGAACGAACAAGTGGAAGAGGGAGACAACGCGTATTACGAAAGAAAATGTAGCTAAGGAAGACAGAGTAAAATGCATTTTTTTTCTTAAACGAGATATACTTTCAAATATAAGATGTTTTTGAAAGACACTATATTCTATAATAGGATTATATATACTTTCTCACACAACAATTCAAATATATTTATTTTAAATCGTTCATCTTTCTCCCCCCCCCCTATCACTCTCACACATACGCACATATACTACTTTGGGAGCGAAAGAGTTTTGTTTATATTTCACAACTATGAAACAAAAACGTATGTAACAATTTGTCAGTCACCCCACCCCCTAACCCGTTTTTCGGACCACAAAAAGGGTTTGGTAATTTTTCAGATTAACACCCGCACGATTTCCACTAGGGTGTTACGGTTAGGATTAGGGTTAGGGTTACGGTTTTAGGGTTAGGGTTAGAGTTAACATAGAAGGGACAGGCTCCTTATTTTTTGGTTAAGGTTGTTGGTAAGCTTTCCTAAGTTACTCCAATCCAGATCCCCAATGCAAACCTTCAGATCAACCTTCTCCTATGCAGATCTCTAATGCAACATTTAAAAAAAGAGTCAATAAGTGAAAATAACCAATAAACTGATTCCTTATGGGATTTCCCAATCAAATTGCCAGCAAACCATTTTCAGCCAAACCAATTTCAACGGATTTCGCTCAAATCTGATGTCGATGTTACTTATTTTGGTTTGAAATAAAGGACTTAATCATTTAATAATCCTAGCTTAATCCCGAGCAGCGCCGGGTTATACTGCTAGTTTTATATATAAATCATCATCGTCATCGTTTAACATCCGCTTTCCATGCTGGCATGGGTTGGACGATTTGACTGAGGACTGAGGACTGCACCAGGCTCCAATCTGATCTGGCAGAGTTTCTACAGCTGGATGCCCTTCCTAATGCCAACCATTCCAAGAGTGTAGTAGGTGCTTTTAGATGCCAACGGCACGAGGGCCAATCAGATGGTACTGGCAACGGCCATGCTCAAATGGTGTTTGTTACGTGCCACCTGCACAGGAGCCAGTCCACCAGCACTGGCAATGACCTCACTCAAATATTTTTTCACGTGCCACCAGCACAAGTGCCAGTAAGGCGATGCTGCTAACGATCTCTTGTTGAAGATCTCTTGTTGGCATCCTATGCTCCACCTGGAGTTAAAATACCCACAGTCTTTCCCCCCATTCCAACAAAAATAATTTTTAAAAATCTGATGGAATTGACATGACTGGTATTTTAATTTGAACACCTGTAAATCATCAACTGCAGGAAAAACACAGGTGGGGGGAGAATTCCAGAGGGGTTATATTCTGAAGAGGGTAGTGATGGTGTTGATGACAATGCTGGGGGTAGTGTTGGAGGCAGTGGCAGTAATGATGGTGGTGGTGTGAAGGAGGCAGTGGTGGTGATAGTAGCAGCGATGGTGGAAGAAGCAGCAGTAGCAGTGTCACTGTTATTGTCATCCATAATATAATACCCTGATCTCCATAATATAATACCCTGATCTCCATAATATAATACCCTGATCTCCATAATCTAATACCCTGATCTCCATAATCTAATACCCTGATCTCCATAATCTAATACCCTGATCTCCATAATATAATACCCTGATCTCCATAATATAATACCCTGATCTCCATAATATAATACCCTGATCTCCATATTTCTAAATGGATATCAGATATTCTTTCCAAGACTCAGTCTTGGAACGTAACATGATTTTGAACTTACTTGTGTTCCTCATACATGTCTTTTCAGTCAGAATAGTAATACCTCATCTTATTCTTAATTCACATTTCTGTTTTTTATTTCAAGATCCTGAGACATATACAACCAGATCGAACAAACAGCAGAGATAAACTGGAAGAAATTCTACAACAAATCAAATGGACAAACTTTCCTGGTGTTCAGACTTTGCTTTTTAAGGTATTTACCATTTTTCAATATTTGAGTTGCTTCTAAGACAGCATTCTGGCAGAATCCTTATCATGCCAGGCAAAATGCTTAGTGTTGTTTTGTCTGTCGTTACATTCTGAGTCAAAATTCTGCCGAGGTTGACTTTGCCTTTCATCCTTTCAGGAGCAATACTAGTTTGAAACTAGGGTCGATGTAATTGACTTACCCACTTACCTGAAATTGCTGGCCTTGTGTCATAACTGAAAGAAGCTTGTAGTGTGTGTGTGTGTGTGTGTGTGTGTGTGTGTGTATGTATGTATGTATGTATGTATGTGTGTCTGCATTCGTCCCCCCACCATCGCTTGACAACCGATGTTGGTATCTTTACGTCCCCATAACTTAGCAGTTCAGCAAGAGAGACCGATAGAATAAGAACTTGGCTTACAAAGTATAAGTCCTGGGGTCGATTTGTTCAACTAAAGGTGGTGCTCCAGCATGGCCGCTGTCAAATGACTGAAACAAATGAGAAAATAAAAGAATATGTTACATTCATTAAGGAAACGTGACTTGCAGAAAATGCCAATTCTGTTTATTTGGAGGGAAGATATTTAACATTGTGACTACAATAACTGTGAACTTTAATTTCATGGTTGAAGGGTTAATAGTACATGTGTAATGAAATACATACTTATATTAATCACATATACATGATAGACTCCGCTATGTCAAGATGGACTTATATATTCTTCCTCACATTTGGATTTTTATGTATGCTCTCTCCCACTTGGATTTGATATGTTGCCACATTTATAATATGTCTTTTTTCTGCATTTTCGTGCAGCTGAAGATTGCTCTTCATATTGCATTTAAGGTAATGCTCGCATTACTTAAATAAATTGAAGTAGCATGAAACGTGCGTACTGCAATCACTTTTGAAATCCGTGTTGCTTATTGTTTGATTTTAATCACCCATCCTTTTGGGATGCGATATTCGGGTGCCTTCGCATAAGTACCATATTCAAGCCTTGAATCTCTCTCTCTCTCTCTCTCTCTATATATATATATATATGTTGTTATTGTTGATCTCACTCATCACTTTGTTAAATGAAGGTCCAGCGAATGTGGAAAGTGACCATCACCTTATGGCCACCTGTGTGCAGGGTCAAACCTGAAGACTTCCAGTAATGTCCTCCACCTGTCCCCGTCATTTCTTTCTGTATCACCACTGGACATCTGGTGAAAGTGTGGCTGCATTGTCAAAACACCAGCAACAATGCAGCCTACACAATGAATATTATTATCACTAACGGGAAAAAAACCCCACCCCCCGGGCGGTTTTCTGCTAGCATAAGTATTGCACATATTGATATTATATATACATATAAATATGATGCATAAATTATAAAGTAAATTGACAATATGCTCATGAATTGAACAAAGACTCTGTTATAGTTTATTCTGTAAATAGTAAAATAATCCATGATACATTTTAAAAAGATGATAAGGAAAAGTGGAAAAGAGATGAGATTGTCAAGGGAAAATGTTCATGACTCTTCTCTTGAGTGAATTTGAAAATAGATATGCTGGTGGGAATTAATGAATTACATTTACCAATATGAAGAGTTGAGTTTCGCTATATTGTTGTTTTCCTGTATTCACTTATAGACTTCTTAAGTGTTTCTAGTGTCCCTTTCCTAGCAATTAAAAAAAATCATAAATATATTTCAACTAAAAGAAAGTAATGACTGTTTCACATCATTGTAGAATTTCTTTGTAGACACCATTTTCATTTATCTGGGTTAAAAGTTTTATAAACAACTTGGATTGATAAAATAAGTAACAAGCTTGAAGAATAAGTAATAGAGATGATATTATTGACTAAATAGTTTCAAGGTGGTACTCCAGCATGACCGCAGTCTAACATGATTTGAAAACTTAATTCTATAAATAGGGATTGTTGTTTTTTGCATTATGTAATATGATTAGAAATAATTTACTCACTTGTTTTTTTTTTTCTTTCACTTTATTACATTTTTTATGAATGTGGAAAAAAATAACTATCTGTTTACATATGGAATTCAAACAGAAGTTGACATTTAAAACAGAAGTGAATCTTGTAATATTAAGCATTATAATTTATGTTTAATATGCAAATAAACTTTATAGTTTAAACATTTTTTAATATTCATTTATAATTTCTTCAAAGTAATATGACTTTTTTTAATAACATGGCAAAAAAAATAATAAACTGGACACAGCCCCACACTTCTTCAGTCATTATATTATAGATAATGGGCATGGTTTGTGCAGAGCCAATCCCACATTCTCATCTTTCAAATTTGTATTAGCTTGGTGCAACAAGTGCCTTAAGCCATGTAGTTGTCAAAATGCAGAATTTTTATGAAGTTAACTTCTCTTAAATGAGCAGGTAGAGTTAAAGGGCCTCATCTGCCCAGGATCTACTGAGGATGTTCTGAGAGTGACATTCTTCTGTTCCATACTGGCATGGGTTGGATGGTTTGACTGAGGACTGGCAAGCCAGGAGGCTGCACCAGGTTCCAATCTGATCTGGCAAGGTTTCTATAGCTGGATGCCCTTCCTAATGCCAACCAATCCAAGAGTGTAGTGGATGCTTTTTACGTGCCACCAGCATGTGGGGGCCAATCAAGCAGCACTGGCATATTTATTTATCATCTATCTATCTATCTATCTATCTATCTATCTATTTATCTATTTATATATATATATAACAATTTAGCTAGGTGCTAAATAACCACCTAAGGAATATTAAATACCTGAAGAATTTACTGATATTTTTTTTTTACCTATATCAATAACAATTAGCTGTAATTTATGAGATGTGTCATTTGATTGTATAAAATAATGAAATTGAATTTATCATTTAATGATTAAATTATTTAATTGTTCAATTTATTGTTTTGGTTTCCATTTCTAATTTATATATATATTATATTATATTATATTATGTTATCCTTTTCATTGTTCAACAGGGTTACACATCTCCCAACCTGGCCATTCCTACTTGCCACCTGCTCTCTCAGCTTACCCTCTACATTAATGTTTATGTTATTGATCCTACTAAATGCCTTGGTAAGTAACTTTTCAAACAAAGCACATTTCCATGTTATTCTACCACACATTTACTCCATTTTTTGGGTTCTTTTTTGTTCCTCATTTCCAAAATGTATTTGGACTTTTTAACTACTTCTACAATTAATTACATTTTAATAATGAATAGTTCAAATATTTAATCATATGTTTTAAAGACTTGATCTGGGAGGAATATGATACATAGGCATGATCGTATGTTAGTCTTTAATACTCAGTAAGAAATCTATGGAGGCGCAATGACCCAGTGGTTAGGTCAGCGGACTCGTGGTCGGAGGATCGCGGTTTCGATTCCCAGACTGGGCGTTGTGTGTGTTTATTGAGCGAAAACACCTAAAGCTCCACAAGGCTCCAGCAGGGGGTGTTTTGCACTTCAGTTTGGAATTGCTGCAATGTTTCCTTCCTTCATTTATAGAGTTATTATCTGAGCACAATATCATAATTTGTCTTACATTATAACACATCCTTAAATGAATAAAATCAGGAATCTTCTTACCATTCTATTTGTAGGTTTCCCATTGAATGTCATATCCTTGTTGCCATATCTGGTACACCATTATGAAGATCCTAGCAAAAAATGCCGACAAGCTGCTGAAAATATCAGTAAAGTAAGTAAAATAATTGCTTTGTTTTTTAGGTGAGAAACTAAATTTTTTCAGAGAAAATTGAAGCTGCATGTAGTCAGTTAAATCAACCTCAGAATTTTACAGACAAGAGAGTAATATTTCAAATGCAGGATAACTGTGAAAACGGCAGAAAGATTGGATATATTATGCTTCTAAGATAGAAAGTGTTGTCAGCAGATAGCTACAGGACTAGAACCATTTACCCCTCAGATACCAGCTGAGTACTATACCATTAAGCTAAACGGCCCACTGACAACAATCACTGTCAAATTAAATGCTAATTAATAGTAGCTTTTGGAATGCGACAACATTTTGCAAACAAACTTTGGAAGCATTGGATGTGTTTTGTATTTCACAGACAAGAAAATAATATTTCAAAAGCAGTATAGCTGCGAAAACAGCAGAAAGATTTGATATTTTATCCTTATAAGACGGGAAAAGCTGTCATTTTTTTAATAGGTGCGGGCATGCCTGTGCTGTTAAGAAGTTTGCTCATGTTTAATCCTTCATAAATATATTCTGTCTGTTGTATTTCAGATGTGCGCACAACAGTCTGAGAGATTGGACAATCTAGCAACAGTGATGTCCCTCTACAGCCGTGGAACCTTTAACAAAGATAGCCTCCAGTGGACAAAATGTGTGGTCAAATACCTACTTGATGTCTACTTGTCAGCCAGCTTGAGTATGGTGACTCTTCTTGTTGAGGTAATAATAATAATAATAATAATAATAATAGTAATAATAATAATGATAATAATAATAGTAATAATAGTAATAATAATAATAATAATAATAATAATAATTGTTTCAAATTTTGACACAAGGCCAGCAATTTTGAAGGAAGGGCTAAGTCAATTATATTGACACCAGTGCTCAACTGAAGAATAAAGTTGACCTCAGTGGAATTTGAACTCGGAACGGAAAGACAAATGAAATGCACACTGCATTTTGCCGGCATGCTAACAATTCTGCCAGCTCACTGCTTTAATAATAATAATAATGATGATAATAATAATAATAATAATAATAATAATAATAATAATAATAATAATAATAATAATAATAATAATACTGCATAGCACCTTGAGTAAGTGTCTTCTGCTATAGCCTCAGGCTGACCAAAGACTTGTGTGTGGATTTGGTAGATAGAAACTGAAAGAAGCCCATCATATATATACATGTGTGTGTGTCTTTGTGTCTGTTTCACTCCCACTTGACAACCAGAAATTCAGCATAAGGGACCAATAGAATAAGTACCGTGCTTACCAAAAAACAAATAATAAGTACTGATAGTCGATTCATTCAACTAAAAATTCTTTAAGGTGGTGCCCCAGCATGGCCATAGTCTGATGACTAAAACAAGTAGAAGGTATAAAATATTGACTTCAGACATTTATTTTTCTTCTTTTCTAGATTCTAGAGAAAGGTCCAACCACATTCCAGCCTGCAATTTTACAAATTCTACATTGCCTTGTTCATTACATTGACTTCAAAACTATTTCTCAATCAACAATAAACCAACGCCTCTTCTGTCCTGTTGCTAAACTATCTAACGTAAGTGTTAACTGCTACAATTTTGCTGTTTTCAAACCATCAAGGATCAGCTTATCCTTCTCGTCATCATATTGCTTGTTTCCAATCGTAATTGATTTCAACTCTAGATCAATTCATTATTCAATGGAAAATCATCCCATCCAGAGTAATTGTTGCAATCTTGGTCACTTAGCAGGGATGGACTGAGCCATCTGTCAGTTGGGCACTGCCTGAGGACCTGGAGCTCTGAGGAGCCCACACTCCACATTTTAACTCTCTATGATATCAATGCTAAGGGGCCCGGTAAACAATTATGCCCGAGAGCCCTTAATACTCTCTGTCTGCTCTTGTCACTTAGACACCATGGAAAATGGTTCACTGGTCTTTTGAGTTCTAGGGACTGAGAGAAAAAATATTAACTCTCATTGAAATAAAATGTTATTTTCTCTTTTGCTGATATTAGAAATTTTTATTTAGCAACATATTTTTACAAGAAGAAAAGAAAGAAAAAAAACATTAAAAGTATTAAAGATCAGATCATCATCATCATCATCATCTTCCACTTCGTGTACATAACTGCAAAGGTGTTGCCAGGGAGAATGGCCAGCAACACTTGCTTTTAATATTGAGTTGCCTCCCTTGTTTTCTTTTAGATAAGCCGTCTCTAGTCTTTACTTGAACAGTGTATCGTCTCAACTTGACTATGGATATCAATTAAAAACACATTGCTTAATGTAGTAAGGTTTTATCGATGTGTTTAGTGATCTCTTAGCCCTATAGTTTGTCAAAATTTTGCAACATGATCTTTCTAACAGCATTAGAAGCTTTTTTGTAACAATAGTGCCTCCTCTCCCTCTCTCTCTTTCTCTCTTTCTCTCCGGGCATTGTTGGCATTAGGAAGGGCATTCAGCTGTAGAAACACTGCCAGATCAGACTGGAGCCTGGTGCAGCCTCCTGGCTTCCCAGACCCTGGTCGAACCGTCCAACCCATGCTAGCATGGAAAGCAGACGTTAAACGATGATGATGATAATGATATATATATGTCTGTGTGTGCATAGATTGTGTGGAGAAAGAGAGAGAATTATGATGTCCATATTCATGACGATGATCAAGACAATGGTGATGGTCATGGCTGGAGTGGTTTCTACTTTTAGCACAAGGCCAGCAATTTTTCGTGAGGGGAAGAGATTAGTCAAGTACATGAACTCCAGTATATGACTGGTACTTTATGTTTAACTAAAGTCAAAGGAATGAACATTAAAGTTGACCTCAACAAGGTTTGAACTCAGAACGTAAAGAGCTGGAAGAAATACAACAAAGTTTTTTTTTTTATTTTTTGTTCCAGTGTGCTTCTGAATCTGCCAGTTCAGTTACTCTAGTCGTTGATGATGATGGTGGTGGTGGTGCTGGTGGTTATACTTTATTTTCTATCTTTGTTTTCTTCTTTCAGGGTACCTATTGGAAGGAAGCGTTGAAAATCCTGAAACTCGCCGTCAACCGTTCCTCCACCCTTGCAGCTGCTCCACAACCCCACCAAACCTGTGTTACTTCCACAGATCTCAGCAATTTCTCACCTCGCACTTCTTTCCCCAACAGTGGAGCCTATATTAAGAAAGAACTGCCAGGTTTGTCTGCTTCTTCTACATTTTCTGGAGACCCACCCCCTTTAACTATTTTTGTCTCTTTTTGCAAAGGTGTATAAGAGGTGCGTGCAGTGTGACGAAACTGTTCTGCACACTCCCATCCAGTGCCTGAGCATTGCTGGCCTGTGGGTTTATGTCAAACACTAGCTTTCGTGTATAGGACAGATCCAGCTATCAGCTGAATTCATAGTGAAGATTGTCCTGCCGCCCTCCTTTGGCCAGGAGGGGCAGGCAATTTATATTTGTCTGATAGCTGTAGCGAGGTAGTATGATGGACTCATTTGAAAGGGCTAAAGTCAGACACTTTCCTATTTGGCCAAATCCTCATCAACTTCTTCAAGTTTCACTTAAAGAGGTAAGTGAGGGGGGGGGGGGCGAGAGAGAAGTGTTGTCTTCTAGCAAGTTTATTGAAAGATGGGTGAATGCTGGAAGAATAGTCAGTGTGAAAGGACCAATTCTAAGTATACACCTGTGAAGAAATAAAAGAAGGGCTCTTGCCCTGTTGGTCAGTCACCTGTGGCTTTCATGGGTTTTTCCATAAGTAATCTTTAAAGCACTTCCCCGTTGGGAGATATACTTGTTCAAATTTAATTGTAACTGTATACACAAATGTGAAAACTCATTGTATTGTCTGGGTTTTTTTTTTGTCTTTTAATGTTATTGTATGACCTTTTATGTTTGTTTATATTAGCCCTTGTAGCCAATAAAAGAATAAATTATCATTATCATCATTATTATTATTATTATTATTATTATCATCATAAGCATCATCACTATCTCTGGAGCTATTATTACTACTACTACTAAGCTTATTCTGATTGATCCCTTTCTCTCGTTAATTTATTGCAGGTCGAACACTAGATGTCAGTGTAGATCTATCTAGAATGCCTTTGATTGGTCAGAAATACATGAATGCTGACCTCATCCATCACAGCGAGGAAGACAAAATGGTTAGTCTTCTGGCCATCACTCGCAAACAGTCTACAAATGTCCAGTGGCTGTCCTCTTGGAAGACACCACATCTCTCTAGGGTAAGTACACACTACTACTCGGACAGTCCATCCATTCTTCCCTCCATTTCCACTGCATTTTTTGGTTCAGTCTAGCTTTAGTTGGTCATAATGATTTATGTGTTCATTTTCGTGTCTTATGCAGTAATTAGTCAGAGGCTATTTGAGATGCACACCTTATGAGAATATTTTCTAAGTAGTAGGAGCTAATCCCCACTACCATTCCAGGCTATAACAAGCTTAGAACCAGGCTAACATATTGGTGGTGGTATGGTTGTTGTGATGTAATGTTACTAGGCTGTTTTAGAGGTATTGTAGTTGCTGTTAACATTGTGTTTGTTGTGACCACTGTTGTTGCATCTACTGTAGGCAGGCAGTCACTGTTATTCTAACAGTTACAGTTGTAGTTGTTCTTGTAGTTGCTATTGTGACTTTGTTGTGTTTGTGTTAGCTATTGTAGCTTATTTTGTTATTGTAATGGTTATCCTTGAACATAATATCTTTCTCTCATTGTCTCATTTCCACAGGCTAAAACTCGAGAACGGCTCATCAATCTATTAACCAGCTTTGGTCAAAGAGTTGGTCTCTTGAAAAGCATGTCTGTGAGTATTGCTATATTTCTGTATTTCTTCTAAAAGTTAACAAAAATTTCTCTTTTAGTTTCTCTGTTCATTTATTCCATCCTTCTGTCCATCCATTTTCTCTGCCCACTATTCCTGACAAGGTCATAGAGATAAGGTCCTCGGGAACATCCTCCATTGGGTCCTGTCAGAAGCAACCTTCATTATATTTTCTGACTGAATTCCCAAACATGACCAACTGAAACTATGGATACTATCCAACCATCTCATTCTTGGCCAACCTCTAAGTCACCTGCTTGTTGGCTCAGCTGGAAGAATCTGTCTTGTAATTCTTTCCTGCAATGTTCTATTCACATGATTATTTTCTTAATGTTGAACAGCTTTTGTGATTTTTAAGGAATAAGAGAGGGAAGAGGATTGGTACAATTTGTAGAGACCTAGACACAAATGCTTTGTGGTATTGGGCTACAATCCATTATGCTCTGAGCTCAAATAGTGTCTGCCCTGGTCAATTGCAGTTGATAAAATAAGTACCAGTAATACATTGAGAGCCAGCTCAATTGATTATACCATTCCACTTATAAATTTGTGACTTTGCACCTTTCAGCTGCCTTTCAACCTTGTGTTATAATTACAATAATAATAATATTTTCTAATATAGACATAAGACCTGAGATGTTGCAGAGAAGGGGACTAGTTGATTATATCAATCCCAGTGCTCAATGGGTACTTATTTAGAAGGATGTATTGGGCACTTACATTGGAAGGATGTATTGGGCACTTACATTGGAAGGATGCAAGGCAAAGTCAAATTTCACAGAATTTGAACTCAGAACATAGTAAAGATGGATGAAATGCCACTAAGCATTTTTCCCAGCATGCTTACAGTTCTGCCAGCTCACTGCTTCATAATAATCCTTTCTAATATAGGCACAAGGCCTGCAACTTGGAGGAGGGGGCTTGTTGATTACATCAACCCCAGTACATAACTGGTACTTATTTCATCGAGCCTGAAAGGATGAAAGGCAAAGTCATCTTCAGCGGAATTTGAACTCAGAATCTAGGACGAACGAAATATTACTAAACATTTTGTCCAGCGAGCTAATGATTCTGCCAGCTTACTGCCTTCATAATAATAAGAAGAAAAATATCTTATTGTATACAGAACTCAAGTGCTCTATTACTCATCAGAAAAGAGGAGACAGATAGCAGCAATAAGTCAAGTAAAAGAAATGCATGCACAGTACACAGAATATAACACCAAAAATCCCCAGAAAAGTGGAGACCAAAAGAGGAATAACGAGGAAAAGATCGATAGGCACATCAGGAATAGTTTTGACAAGTTTCAATGAGCATGGACAACTAACAACTGATGTGGTTGGTTTATTCCATGCTTTGATAATTCTCTATGAGCAAAAAATGTTTCTAAAAGTCATAGGTGCTGTGCTCTTTGTTGATTTATAAGCATATTGATAGGCGGTAGAGATATTGAATTCAATAAAGTAGTCATAATTGTTTTTTGGGAAGACGATGAACAATCTTGTGGATTTCTGCTAAATCAGATTCTAAACAAAACTAGAAGCAAGACATTTAAGATATGTTCTGTAACTGACAGAGAGTATACTTCTTACTTGGCTAGTCTACATTATTCCATAAGGGACATAAGGCCACTTTCCCAGTGTCTCTGGTGTATATATTTCTTCCTGGATGAGACAGATGCCAATTCATTGTGGGATTACTCATTTCTACCAGCTGAATGGACTGGAGCAGTGTGAAACAAAGTGTCTTGCTCAAGAACTCAATATATCATCCAGTCCAGAAATCAAAACCACAATCTTACAATCATGAGTCCAACATCCTAACCACTAAGCCATGCTCCTCCACTTCTTACTTAGCTGGTACTTATTTTATCAATAAAGTAAGCGCCAGTCAAGTACTGGAGTTCATGCAATCTCCTCCTCCTCTATTACAATTCCATTCTCATCTAAGATTCTTTGGCATTCCTTGCCTTTGTGTCCACACCCCCACCCACCCCTGCACATGTTAGAAATCGTTATTATTATTATTATTATTATTATTATTATTATTATTGTTGTTGTTGTTAAGGCAGAATTGTTAGCATGCCAGACGAAATGCTTAGCTGTATTTCATGTCTTCACATTCTGTGTTCAAATTCGGCTGAGGTTGACTTTACCTCTCATCCTTTCAGGATCGATGAAATAATTACCAATTGCATACTGGAATCGATATAATCAATTAGACCCTTCCCCCAAAATTTCAGTAGAAAGGATTATTATTATTGTTGTTTTTATTTTTTCCAGGTGATATTTAGTCAATCAAGTGATATTCCACAACAACAAAACAGTTTGGCATCGAGTCAAGAAAACTCTACAGCCTCTGTCAATTCCTCAAGTATGTAATCTTTCATTTTTTCACCTTTTGCTTGTTTCACTTATTAGACTCTGGCCATACTGGGGCACCACCTTGAAGGGTTTAGTTCAACATGTTGATCTCAGTTTTTATTTTTTTTATATAAGTCTTATCTATACTATAAAAGGCAGATTTTCTCTCTGTGTGTGTGTGTGTGTGTGTGTGTGTATGTTTAAAATTCATACTGCATCACCTGCTGTACCACCATGTTATTATTATTTTTGAGCGTTTCAAATAGGTTTCAGTAATACAATTTGACATATGTTTTTACATTTCAGATGATATATTCCTTGGTGACCCTAATGGTAAAGAGTTGATGTTAACATTTAAAGGATTCGATTTCCTTGATAATGAACTTGAAGAAGTTGAGGTGAGTCAAGATTTTTCTAATTAAAACAATAGTACTTTATTATTTGTTTTTTCAGCTGAGATTGTTACTTGAAAGTCAGAACGGTAGAGCACCTAATTAATTATTTTGTTGTAATGGTCCTTTATGTGGTGAGTTCAAATCTCATGGATGTTAACATTGCTTTTTATTCTTTCAGGGTCAATGAAAATAAATACTAGTCGTGTCCCGAGAGTGGGGATATAATCAACCGTACTCTCACTCAAAGTTTGTAACATTGTCTCTATATCAGAAACCACCACCATCATCATCATCACCACCATCATTATTAGTATTTTTGTTATTAATGTATAGTAGGGCAGTGGTTTGGCAAAAATGTCAGAGCTTTAGGAAAAAATGCTTTGCAATATTTCTTCTGACTTTTTATGTTCTGAGTTCAAATCCTACTGATTCCAACTTCCATTTCATTGGGGTTGATAAAATAAAACCTCAGTCAAATGCTGGGGTTGATGTCATTAACTAACCCCAATACCCAACATTTCCAGCTTTGTGCCTAAATTAGAAGGTTCATCATCATTATTATCATAATATGATGAGCTGAGAGAATTGTCAGCATCCTAGACAAAATGCTTTGTAGCATTTCATCTGTCTTTACATTCTGAGTTCAAATTCCACTGGGGTCGACTTTGCATTTCATACTTTCGGGTTGAATGAAATAAGTATCAGCTGCACACTGGTTTGATGTTATTGACTAACCCCTCCTACCAAAATTTCAGGCAATGTGCCTATAGTAGTTTAGTGTGTCAGGTGTGTAGAAAAAGTTGAAGACTGTTTTACCATAACAGATAAAAGATATCTGATGATGAGTGAAGAAGAAAACAATCCAAAGGTAGAGTAAACGGAAGTATAGGTGGAGGGAAACAACTTTCATCTAAAAACCACAAAGTTGACAATTGGGGAAAATGATAATCTTATTAACAACACCTCACTCCTTTCAGACATTTTAGAATATTTAAGTAGTTTCAAAATTTACCTTGTTACAATATTCTACACATTTTGATTCCCTCCCACCAAGTAGAGACATATAGTAGATCTCTGCGATTATTTGATAAGTCTCTTAATTTTCATTTGAGTTAACAACCAATTCTTTGAAGTCCTTTTAAATATCTGTACTGAACTATCAGCCGCACCTGATGTACTTTAGGATTTTTCATACAGTCATTTTCATTTTTGTTACCCACTTCTTTTTTTATTTTATATATTTTTATTTAACATTTTGATTTTTGATTTTATGTATTATATATATCTATATATATATATATATATATATATATATATATAAATAAATAATTTAGAGAAAAAAACCACAATTCCTGAATTCATCCATGAAAATTCACAGTCACATATAGAAAAATTTAATAAGTAAATACACTAAAAAGACCGAGTAATAAATATTAAAATAATTTATTATTTTAATATTTATTATTTTAATATTTATTATTTTATTATTTTACTTTGTATTTTTATTATAGGTATTTTTAGTGTATTTACTTATTAAATTTTTCTATATGTGACTCTGGATTTTCATGGGTGAATTCAGGAATTGTGGGGGGGTTTTTTCTCTAAATTATATATTTATATATTATATATTGTGAAAATTTAATTTAATTTTAATTTTGATGAATTGAATTAAATTGAATTTTTTACCTGTAAATTTGGATTTTTATCCCTAATATCATTATTATTATTATTATTATTATTATTATTATTATTATTATTATTATTATTATTATTATAATATATATACATATATTGTGTGTATAAATGCCATCGAATTGTGATCAAAGTATCTGAATTATATTGTCATTAAACTAACTGCAAATGAGATTTCCATGCAGTGGAACTTTACAACGGTTTACAAAACATTTGTGTCTGGTTTTCAGGGTTATGATAGCTACTCCTTTGATAAGGTGAGGCAGATCATTTTATTTACAAGTCAGTCAGAATTTTATTACCCACAATTCCATACTAGCAATTCAAAGCACTTTATTAATCTGTGTGTATGTGGGTATGTGTATGCGTATATATATATATATATATATATATATATATATACTTATATATACATATATATATATATATATATATATATATATATATATATATATATATATATATGTATGTATGTATGTATGTATGTATGTATGTATTTATATATATATGTATATATATATGTGTATGTATATATGTATATATATGTATGTATATATATATGTATATATATATATGTGTGTGTGTGTGTGTTTGTATATATGTATGTATATATATATATATATATATATATATATATATATATATATATATATATATATATATATATATATATATATATATATATATATATATATATATATATATATACATATATGTGTGTGTGTATGTATAACACCAACCTCTTTTTCGTTCATATTTTTCATAATCCCAGTTTGATCTTCTGCTTCTTTTTGTAACACAACCCTTAAAATAGTTCATTCACAAGCCAACAATGGAACGTAGTCACTTCACTGTGATCAGACCCGCAGCAATAGCAGATAAACTTGCCTACTTTTTTTTTTTTAAATTGAAAGAACACACTGTGTCATTTAGTCCTAAACACACTGCTTCTTGGAAAGAAAAAAATGTCTGATGGTTACAGGTGAAACCCGTGAGTCATGTTTTCTCAGATTGAGCTGATCTAGAATTAAACAACTGACAGTTTGTTAAAAATACAATCTTTTCACCTGTATTAATATTGACACTTAAATTATTTCACAAGCTGGAAGTTGAATTACATCAGTGGGGGAAAGAGTGGAAGGATCAATATATAGGTGCAGATATGGCTGTGTGGTTAAGAAGCTCATTTTGCAATCATGTGGTTTCAGGTTCCGTCTCACTGTGTGGCAATTTGGGCAAGAAATGTTAGCACGCCGGGTGAAACGCTTAGCAGTATTTCATCTGTCTTTACGTTCTGAGTTCAAATTCCACTGAGGTCGACTTTGCCTTTCATCCTTTCGGGGTCAATAAATTAAGTACCAGTTGCATACTGGTGTCATTCTAATCGACTGGCTCCTCCGCCAAAATTTCAGGCCTTGTGCCTAGAGTAGAAAAGAATATTAGAGCAGTTATCTTTCAGTAACTTCCACATTATCCAGAGACCCATTATTGGTTTAAAACCTTCAACTGTGTCACCTTTAATTTGGTCTTTCCAATGCAAAACAATCATACTTTGGGTCATCCTCTTTTTTACTCTTCAAAAGTTCTTTACTGCACAGGATATCATTTAATTATTTAATTATTATCACAGAGCAGGAAAATCCTTATATTTCTCAACCATGATGGCTTTATTAGCAACATTCTCTTAGAGAAAGTCCTCCTTGCTATTTGGTGCCTCGTCTTGTATCCAGTATCATACTGCACACACAAGGTAAATCTCTGACGAAGCAACCCTAATTCCCACACACTGTATTCCTTCTCCAAGTCATCATATTCACATACAGTCTAGGTTTGGTTGACGTAAAACCAACAGAGCCATAATTTCTGACAGTAACCTTTCCATTACTCTGAAATAAAGCATCCCAGACTTAACTTCCATACTTGCCTAACCCTTCGGTCTCTCTCTGTGGTCACTAAACCAGCTATTTCTAGCAGGTTTAGCAACCAAATAGATGGTCTCATGTGGGATCATGAGCATCAATGTGTTGCTATATATATGTTACTGTCATAAAAACTGTATCATTCATTTCCAATATACTGTGAAAAAGCATCTGGCTATGAGGAAATATAATCTTGCTTGGAAATAGGTGAGGGTTAGCAACAGGAAAGGCACCCTTGAATGAAGGGGAAAGTGGATGTGAAAATGAGGATAACAATGATATCCCAACTTCCATCATTATCAACATTTCAATGTTTGTCACACCTTGTTTGCATTGATGGATAGGTTTTATCCAGCACTACATCTTCCCCACCATCACAATCCTTTTTATTTTCTTGTTGAGGCTCAGAATCCTTAGGCTGGTTTTCCACCACTTTGTGTTCCACATTTTCCTAGCTCACTCTCCTCCATAGGTTCCATCCATTTTCAGTGCCCCACACTGCTTTATACAGCTATCTTCCTCCATATGCTTTATATGCCTATAACAGCACAATCTTGTGTCTTGCATACCACATTTGATGCCTCTTATGTCTAGTTTTTTTTCCATTTCTCAGGTCTCTTGTGCTTTTCATTCATATACACTAACGTTACACATCTACTGGATTATACCAGTTTCATTTCCTTTAACTCTGAGCAAATTCTTGGCATTCAAGTCTCTTGTCTCACTCACCACCATACAATTTGTTCTTCACTCTGAGAGAAGAACCCTGTGTAATAAGCAGAGCTTGTTGCTCCCTGAACATTTCGCAAACACTTCTTACTCTGGTAAACTAAGCTTTCAGAATATTCATGTGCCTTTACTAATTAGGTCATTTTGGTAACAATAACATAAGCTATCAACTATTCAAGGGAGCCTTCTGAGCATTTCAAAGACTCTTTTTCATTGGTGGTTTTCATGCTTACTGAATTTATGCATCTGCAGCATATAAAGTCTATCACTTCTGTTCATCTGCTTATGACTTCACTACATCTCTTGTGTATCAATGGTTATACTGGGTACACTGTAAGGAATTTCTACCAACTTCTTTTCTGCATATTGAGCATGGTCATTTCATTGATGGTACCAACATCATATCTTCTTTTTTATTCAGTAAAATTTTTGTTCATACTAAGTTTACTTAGAGGTATCTTCATTTTAAGTTTTGCTTCCCTTTCTGGAATTTTCTCACCAAATAGCTGACCAATTCTGTTATAAGAACTAAGTTATTAGCTTATTGGAGTTTTCACAGCTAGCTGCTCTTAAACTCCTTCATTATGGCCAGTTATAAATATCCAAGAAAAGAAAATTCATGCAAATAAATATATTTCTTCATTACTGGTTCCAGCTAATTAGGTTTGGTCGTGCTGAGGCAATTCAATTGATTCTCTGTAATTCGTTTACTTTTCAAAATTAATGAATTTTGTGGATCTCTTGTACTGAAGTCAGCGAAGATTACTACCATACAACAAAATTTCTTTGGCTGTTTTGTCTTACATCATATATGTTATATTGAAAATAAAATAAACACCATTATCTTACTGGTTTCAATTATTGGGTGATGGCCATGCTGTACCTCCCATGAAATTCAAGAAAGATGATAATATTCATATAAAGTGTAACCTTTCTTGGACTCTTGTCCCTTATATTAGTCACATCTTGAACATTATACTTTTACAGTCCGAGAGCAGAAGATAACTATGATATATCTAATGAACAAATGGGACAGAGGAGCCCCTTAAACTCCTAAAGTACAAATGCAAATGTTGATAATGTTACACTTCTGCAATTAAAATAATGCATGTAATCAGCAGCTCTCCAAAAATATCATTGAGGAAATACGTCTTGCGTGAAAAAGTGCCACACCCTAACAGTTGAGGGAACCCGTGGAAGAGGTAGGCCCAGGAAGACCTGGGCTGAGGTGGTGGGGCAAGACCTTCGTACATTGGGCCTCACCGAGGCGATGACTACTGACCGAGACCTTTGGAAATGTGCTGTGCGTGAGAAGACCCGGCAAGCCAAGTAAGATCATTGCCAGTGCCCCTGGACTGGCTCTTGTGCGGGTGGCACATGAGATGCACCATTTTGAGCGTGGCCGTTGCCAGTACTGCCTGGCTGGCTCCCGTAGGATTTTCGAGTGAGATCGTTGCCAGTGCCCCTGGACTGGCTCTTGTGCGGGTGGCACATGAGATGCACCATTTTGAGCGTGGCCGTTGCCAGTACCGCCTGGCTGGCTCCCGTAGGATTTTCGAGTGAGATCGTTGCCAGTGCCCCTGGACTGGCTTGTGCGGGTGGCACATAAAAGACACCATTTCGAGCATGGCCGTTTTCGTGCGGGTGACACGTAAAAGCACCCACTACACTCTCTGAGTGGTTGGCGTTAGGAAGGGCATCCAGCTGTAGAAACTCTGCCAAATTAGATTGGAGCCTGGTGTTGCCATCCGGTTTCACCAGTCCTCAGTCAAATCGTCCAACCCATGCTAGCATGGAAAGCGGACGTTAAACGATGATGATGATGATGATGATGTAAGGCATGATATTGTTGCTAAAACAATATAACAACACCAACTGCAGAAAAGTCTGCTCTGGATGAATATAAACAACATTTCTGCTATTGAATACTTAGATATTATCACAGGGAATTGTCATCAAAACATCTACCAAGTACAAACATAGCAGGCCTGATATAGTCATTTGGAAAAGAAAAGAAAACTTACATATAGTCATAGAGGTAAACTGCCCTATAGATATGAGTGTCTTTTACAAAATCAGAAAGAAGAAGAGTTCTTATGGACAACTGCTTTGAAATCTATTGCTCTTTTATCGTGATTATAAATTCACATTCATTCAATAACCATTTGTGCATCCTTTTACAAAGAATTCTAATGAAAAAAAAAACAGGCAAATAATGAAGTCATACATTCACACACACACACACACACACACACACACACACACACACACACACACACACACACACACATGCATACATACATACATACAATAAACACATACATTCACATACATACAAGCCAATGAGTGGAATGACAATGTAAGGCAAGCTTCTGCATGGTCACACCACAAACTAGATATAACTGCCAAATCCCCTTAAAATTACTCTCTTTCATCTGAACAAAAAAACGTATGTTAGATAATGTTGTTTTGGTTTCATAATGCATAGGAAAAGACTGCATTGTCACAGCTGGATTGTTTTTCATCAAAGATCTATTCAATCAGGTTTACTCTGAAGTTTAACAGTAATGTACACATGTACATACATCTGAGTCAACATGGCAGGAGGAAAGACTTTTACATGAACCACTTGATCGACTAGAAATAGTAGTTAATTCCCTCTCAATCAAAACACTGTGTAGAAAAAAAAAAGAACACATTGAATGATGTATTCCTAGCTACAGCTAAGTAGATCATAGGTTTGCTCAAGTATTCACCTAGGATTAAATGATACAGATACATACAGACACTGTTGCACACACACAAATTCACACACACACACACACACACACGTATATATATTTATATAATTTAGAGAAAAACCACTATTAAATAATTCAATAAAGAATGTAATTCATACCCTCTAGAAAATAAATATATCATAAAAACCTTATTCAAAAACTCAATAAAATACATAAAAGAATAACTAATACATAGTATAAAATGACTATGCACATTTCATGGCTATATTTTCAAATAGATAACTACTAAAACTAATTCAATTAATAATCAAATCTATTCAAAAATATAGTCACTCATCAGGTCTAAACTAATAAAATAATAATTAAAAAAATCAATGTACATATAACTTATACTAAATATCTAAAAAAAATACTTGTTTTAGCAATAAATAAATAATCAAAAAACATTTAACAATATTTCTTAAAATAAAAACACAACTTATCTGTGATGATGGCAGTCAACTCATGACCAAAGAAAACCATCATTGACCATTAAAAAACATTGTGAAATCAGACAAAATTGATGGGGACTAATGAACCACAGCTCTTGATAGATATGCACATCCAAGAATACATATAATTTGCCCATGGGTAGTGTCATTTGTTTCATTTCAGTGATAGCTATGTGTGTGTGTGTGTGTACACAATATTGACCATGTTCTTTTCCTTATGCTTTTTCATATAATAATTTTGATTAAAATTAACTGCAACAGGAGACAAAAAAAAAAAGATAAACAAAGTTAACATTACTAAATAATTTAAATTTATTACTATATCAATTTGTTAATGTCTGTATATAAAAAATATATATGTATATAATTTAGAAAAAAATTATTAATATAATACAAGATGAATTTATAAATACATAAACAATTTAATTAATGAATTATCATTTAATATTAAATATAAGTCTTATTTGATACGTAACATATTTTTTAAATTCTGTCTTACATTTATGCATATAGAGCCTAATATTATTTCATTATAATATAGTTTTCACATATATGTATCAAAATGAAATTGATAAAGAAATTTGCATAACCAATTAATGATGTCAGGAAACTCCTGAAAGCTTTGTCTTTCTTGAAGTACATTCAATGTAAATCAGTCTAATACAATCCATTTCACCCCTGACAGAAGAAGCAAGATGAAGTAGGTTAGCCTAGAAGTGAAATAGTGTCAGTTAGCTAGCTCCCCACCATTCTTCAGCACTTGCATATATTCTCTGTGTGTGTATAAATATATTTACACTGAATCACTGCTTATACATTGAGGAAAAATTCCTGATAAAATTACTTTCTCATCACATTCAGCTAAATTAATTAATCTTATATTTGTTATGTAATAGTTATATAGTTGATGTTTTTATGTAAGTAATCAAAACAGCTGTAAAGCAAAACAAATGACACTTTTCAAATATGATTGAGATCTGTTTTCTATTCTTCATGTGTATATGGCCATTACCTGCATCTGTATGTACAGACCAGGGCAATATTGTTTTTTGGATGCAAGTCTCATCTCTCATATATACACACATATATACATGGCTGTCAGTTCAAATCCTACTGTGTAATGTGAAGTTCTCAGCAACCAGAGTTTGCTGCAAAATTAATTTAACTGAATACATATCTTCCAAAAAAAGGATGCCTTTGAGCCCAGCCAATGTTAGAAACAATTACTATTCATAGTAGTATGATCTATGTACATTTCATTTTATTTTATTTTGTTTTGTTTTTTATTTACTGCTGCATTTCACAGGATTCCTATATCTTCAAGGTAAGGTTTACTCCTACCTCACATCACCTGTGATTTTTTTTGTTTTTGTTTTTTTTTGTTTTGTTTTATTCATTCTTTCAGAAGCTGAATAATAAAAACATACTTTGTTTCAGTATAAAAGGAATTAAAATGACATATAAATAATCATAATGAAATTACATACACAATAAAATTAAAGCAGAAAAGAAAAGGTTAATAGTTAGGTTAGACTTGACAGGGACATTTAATTTAGCTATTTGATAAAAGGTTTCTAACAGGTCTCTAACAGCTGTTTCTAGAATATCCCAGCTACTGGAACATTGTGTCAAGTGAGGATTCCATAGGCCAAATATTCTCTCTCTGATGACAGTTTCAATAGCTTGGATATTCTAGAAAAAAACTATGTAGATCTTCTATTATGTAGCTAAATTGAATGTCCTTGTCAAGTCTTGTCAAATTGTTTGCCTTTTATTTTCTGCTTTAATGTGTACCTAAGAGCTCAAGAGGAAGCCACTTCTAGCTGCTTTCGAAAAGCAGTCACAAAATCATGTCTTCAACTGCAGTTCAAGCCGTAATTTTAATGGCATATCAATTTAAGCACTCAGAGCACATACTTATTAGTTTGAGCCACCCTGATAAAAACTCCTTGAATCTTTTAATAAAATGAATATGTAAGGAAGTAAAACTTGTGGTTGTAAACATTCTACATAAATTTACAAACTTAAAAGGACAAAACTGTACACATTGTAATATCCATAGTATACATTTGTGAAAGATTTCTCAGGTTTTTCACAAATGTAATCATAACTATTCAGGCCTGTCACCTGACTTTGGTGCCTAGGGGTGCTTCAGAATATTCTGGATGGGTACTAATTTGTAATAATACTAAAACGGAGTTTCAAAATAAGTGTATCACTGTAAATCTGAGGGTGAACCATTGAATAGTGAGGGAGCAGTGTGCTGTCCAGAGTATCCCCTTAGTGATGGGCATGTAACTATTAGTAATTAGAATGCTATCAAACTCACATCCCACCACTCTCTCTCTCACACACACACACACACACACACACACACTCTTTCTCTCTCTATCTATCTCATGAATGTACACAGTGGTAAAGACTGCAGTTGAAATTTTTTTTATACACATACATACCCACATGACATTTGCAAACATCATAGTATTTTTATGAATTTAAGCAGCAAACATTTGATATTGAATGCCATACCAAACAAAATATTTGGCTGTATTTCATCATTTGCTTTCACATTTCAAGTTCAAATTTAAACTGGTGTCAAACTTTACCATTCATTCATTGATAAAAATAGTTACCAGTCTAGGACTGAGGTCAATTTAATCAACTATTCCATCAAAATTCATATGCTTCTGCCTCAGTAAGAAATCATCATCATCATCATCATCATCATCATCATCATCATCATCATCATCATCACCACCATCATAACATTTGCTAACTCACCAAGCATATCTTCATGTGACTCAAGCACACACACACATGGTTGTTTTTTCTTTATGTATGTATTTTATGTTGTGTTTATGTTCACATATATATATATATTTTAACTGTAACTCTTGTCTTTTATGTGATATTTATATTGTGTAGTCTGTGTAATCCTGTAATTTTTATCACTTTATGTGAGCCTACCAACAAGGAAAAAATTGCCTTCCATCTTTTTGTGATGAAAATCTACATATACATATACACATGCGAAATAAGAACCAGTTCAATATTTTGTATTTGATGGCAAAAAAAAAAAATTATATACTGGCTTATGAGGTGCACTCCGATTTCAACAATGATTCAAGAAAAAGAATTTTTAAAAGGTTAAAGGGTGTCTGACTTCACATTTAGAACCCTGAAAAGTTTTTTTTTTTTTTAGATCTGCATCTTATATACCATCAAATACAGTACAAGAATACTATTGAACCAGAAATACATGCCCACAACTGTCCTCTTATCCCTTGTCCTTTTTCCTTAATGGCATGTAAATTTTGGAGAAATTTTTTTGATTTTTTAGGTTATCTTCTCTTAGCAAGTGAAATTTGTCGAAAAATTAAGTATTAGTGAAGCACTGGGTCAATGTAAATAAATAGCCCACTCCCACAAAATTTCAGGTCTCGTGCCTTTAATAGAAAGGATTATTATTATTATTATTATTATTATTATTATTTAAGGTGGTGAGCTGGCAAAATTGTTAGCATGTCAGACGAAATGCTTAGTGACATTTCGTCTGTCTTTATGTTCTGAGTTCAAATTATTATTACGGTGAGAGATAAGGCGACGAGCTGCCAGAATCGTTAGCACACCGGGCAAAATGCTTAGCGGTATTTCGTCTGCCGCTACGTTCTGAGTTCAAATCCCGCTGAGGTCGACTTTGCCTTTCATCCTTTCGGGGTCGATAAATTAAGTACCAGTTACGCACTGGAGTCGATTACATCGACTCCCCCTCCCCCTCCCCCCCCCCAAAAAATTTCAAGGCCTTGTGCCTAGACTAGAAATAATTATTGCGGTGAGAGATAATGGTTGAAGGGGAAATAAAAATGGCTTGCAATATGCAGTTATGTCCCCTGTGTATTCTGAATTTAAATCTTGCCGAAGGTTTATTTGCTTTTTATCTTTGTGAGGGTTTTATAAAATAAGTACTGCTTGCATACTATGATAGATTTAATCAACAATAAGCTCTCCACAAACTTGGAGCATCATATCTCAGAAAATATTTCAAATGTTTTGCCACATAAATCCTTTTAAACACTTCTTTTCGTTTTCAGTTGTTTATCCTTTGTTTTAAAGTTGAAATTGAAATTAAAAATCGTTATTATAATATTAGAGATTATAAATATTAATTCAAGATAGAAAAGACCACCAGGTCTACTAACAAGACACAAATCAAGTATGTATCATTTGCTGTTAGTAGAATTGTTGTTCTTTCATAATTCTGTCTCAAATTAATGTTTATCATGTCTGATATATAATTTATGCTACAAATGCTTGGCAGAATCGTTAGCATGCCAGGCGCGATGCTTAGTAGCATTTTGTCTGTCCTTACATTCTGAGTTTCAAGGTCGATGAAATAAATATAAGCTGAGTACTGGGGGGGGGGGGTTTCGATGTAATCAACTAGTCACCTCCCCAAAAAATTTCAGGTCTTGTGCCTTTAGTAGAAAAGATTATTATAAACATCACACAGTATACAATATCATGAGGTTGTTGACTGAAGATATTGTGTCAACCGGAGGTTTGTACTGGTCGTCAAGTCACAACAAGGACTCCACACAGACAGTACTTTACGCAATATGCGTGCAGTTCCAAATAATGCTGACTTTTGCAAAACATCTTATATTGTAGGGTATCTCTAAGGTTTTCAGATGTTTTTATCTATTATTATTATTATTAATATTAGTATTATTATTAAAGTGGTGAGCTTTCAGGATCATTTGCCCACTGGACAAAGTGCTTAGTGATTGTCTGTCTGTTTTTCCTTTTTGGGTTCAAATTCTGTTGAAGTTGACTTTGCCTTTCATTCATTCAGTGTTGATAAAAGAAGTGGCAGTTCAGTTCTGAGGTATCAATGTAATCGACTTATCCACTCCCCTAAAATTTCAGGCCTTTTGCCAATAGTAGAAAAAACTATCATTATTATTATCAACAGCAGTGAGCTGGCAGAATTGTTAGAGCATTGGCTCTTTAAGTTCTAAGTTCAAATCCCACCAAAATCAGCTTCAATAAATGCAAAGTACTAGTCATGTACTGAGATTGATGTAATCAATTATATTATATATATTTCCTTTAAGATTACTAACCTTGTGCCAAAATTAGAAAGAATATCATTATTATTAAATAAAAATGTAATTATCGTATCTCACTTCTTTTTATATTTTCCTCTCTTTTAGCAAAAAGATGACTATTTCTCTTTGGGTGATCGTCGCTGTTCATTGAATCTCGATGCGACAGAATCTTCGTCAACATTGACATTTTTTGGCAGCGTACCTGATTTGAAACTGCTGGACAATTTCCCTGATGCCAAGAGTCTAACCCTGAAAGACAGTTCCAGTTTTCTGGAAGAGGTTTATTCAGATGAAGTAAGTAAGAAGAACTGAGCTTGGAATTTTGTTTTTGGTCAACTGGATTCAACAAAGAACATAAATCAATCTCAAATCTCATTTAGAGATGCTCTCTCTCTCTCTCTCTCTCTCTCTCATGTTAGACATACACACACACAAATACACTACACTTTATCTACATCTTGTCACTGTATTTTATATAGACAACACTGCTGTTTTTATGCTCATATACTAAACACATGTTTCCTCTCTAGCATAGTTATACAATAAGAACTATTGTCTGCCACCTATGCTTCAAACCACGCAGTTCTGCAAAAGGACTGAATAGTCATCCGAGAGGTCATGGATGGAAAATCAGAAATGCCATTGCTACCAAGGAAGCACAATGTGATGGCAGTAATCTGTGAAGAGGGAACAACCACCATGTGTCTGTGTTTGTGTGTTAATTTAGTTATAAGTGTTCCTTAAGAAGCAAGTCATATCACCCTGTATGATGTCAGATGCCACGAAATGGCTAAGTACAAACACAGAGCTCATATATACATGTGTGTGTGTCTATACACACACACACACACACAACACTTTATCCACATCTCATCTTTATTATATTTTATATAAACAATATATTTTCATACTTATATACTAAACATATCTCATCTCTCTCTCTCTCTCTCTCTCTCTCTCTCTCTCTCTCTCTCTCTCACACACACACACACACACACTCTTTATCTATCTCTCTTTATCTTTTTTTACTTACAGAATTATTAAATGGCCATTGCTCTTCTCAAGAAATGTCTCTTTGAGTTTACTTGTATTAATTTTCTTCTCTTTTTTTTTTTCCTTTATGATGTCCTTAGTTTTCTTCTTTGTTTTTCTCTTCTTATTTCTTCACAACCAAGGTCAATCCACCCTGGGATTTTACCGAACAATGATGATGCTGATGATCCTAATTTTTCTTCTTCCACTTCTTCTTCTTCTTCTTAAACTAAATACTTTGAACATTTGGATATTCTGGTTTACTTGCTGTGAGTCTACATAGCACAATTCCTTTTGTTTTAGAATTCTGGTTACTATTACTCTTTAGGTCATA
>NC_142943.1:58493127-58530627 GCF_046866305.1 Octopus bimaculoides
TTATTATCTTCACAAGGCTGAATCGTTTAAAGAACTTGCTCAAGATTTTGATATCCTTTGGAAATGTTACCATTTTTATTTATTTATTTTTTACCGAGTCGTAGGAGTAGCTGTGTGGTAAGTAGCTTGCTTACCAACCACATGGTTCCATGTTCAGTTCCACTGCATGGCACCTTGGGCAAGTGTCTTCTACCATAGCCTCGGGCCAACCAAAGCCTTGTGAGTGGATTTGGTAGGCAGAAACTGAAAGAAGCCCGTCGTGTATATATATATATATATATATATATATGTATGTATGTATTTGTGTGTATATGTTTGTGAGTCTGTGTTTATCCCCCCAACATCGCTTGACAACCGATGCTGGTGTGTTTACATCCCCGTAACTTAGCAGTTCGGCAAAAGAGACCGATAGAATAAGTACTAAGCTTACAAAGAATAAGTCCTGGGGTCGATTTGCTCGATTAAAGGCGGTGCTCCAGCATGGCCACAGTCAAATGACTGAAGCAAGTAAAAGAGAGATGAAAGAGAGCACTTTGCATATCTGTTGTTTTATTTTTTTTAAACAGTAAATTAGTCAGATGACAATGGACAGTATACATAATATTTATAGGTCCTCTCAACAACAGCTGGCATTAGAATAGTTGATGAACTACCTGGGTATCTGTAGAAAGGATCTAGTCCAAATGCTTGTTGCAGCAGAGCAAACTCCACTCAAAGCACTGCAACACCAATTATTAGTGATGTTAAATCTACATGTGTGTCCTTCCTTTGCAAAACATTGTGCCTTTTTACACCTCTTTATGCCAAAATGGTAAAACTTAGCTGTTCAATAAATAGAGATCATTAAAAATAATATAGACTGAAATAAGTAGTGGACTTGATACGATCAACTATAACCCTTGAAAGCTGTGCCCCAGCACGGCCATATTCTAATGATTTAAAACCAGTTAATTCTTTAGCATTCATCTTAGTCTGGACCGGGCTGTGTTGTGTTCTTGAGCAAGACACTTTATTTCATGTTGCTCCAGTTCACTCAGTTGTAGAAATGAGTTGCGACGTCACTGGTGCCAAGCTGTATCAGCCTTTGCCTTTCCCTTGGATAACATCAGTGGTGTGGAGAGAGAGTGGGGGAGGCTGGTATGCATGGGTGACTGCCGGTCTTCCATAAACAACTTTGCCCAGACTTGTGCCTCGGAAGGTAACTTTCTAGGTGCAATCCAATGGTCATTCGTGACCGAAGGGAGTCTTTACCCTTTTGTATTAATCATGCCATTATCTCTTAGCTTTAAGATTTCAATGATGTGATTGTTTATTTTTAGAATGATATTGTAGGGTAGGTGTGAAAGGCTGGATCTGGCTGGTTTGAACATTCAGCATATATAATACTTAGGCCAGATATGGCCAGTTTAAACACTAAAGGTTAAAAAATAAAACTATACCTGTTGTTATAGAAATTGAAAAGAAAATATCACAGCCTTTTTATTGATCTATGAAAGACCTTCCTGTATTTCTCTTATATCCTTTTATGTTAAGGTCTCCTACATCTTTTGCTCCTTGCTAGATTGAGAAAGTAAGTAGTGAAGGAATTATTAGGGTTGATATGGCTGACTAAAACTATTGAAGGTGGTGGTGGTGGTGCCCCAGCATAGCTGCAGATGATTGAGTGGAACCTGTGAACCTGTTAAAGAACCAAAGAACAAAAAAGAATATTTTTAATCTTAGTTCCTGTAACAGTTTGGTTAACACAAATAAAACGATAAATATGTTCTTTAACTCCTTGTTCACAACAGATTATGCAGATGCTGTTCACAAAAATTGATTGTCCCTTTGTTTTCATGATGTCCAAGTCGGTAAGTCAATAAAATTTGACAGTTTTCAAATTTTATTATTGTTATTCAAATAATGCCTAAGTCAACTTAACTTTTCATCTTTTGGGGTCAATTAGATATGGTACTAGTGAATATTATTGTTGTTGTTGTTGTTGTTGTTAAGACAGCAAGCTGGCAGAATCATTAGCACACCACTTGAAAAGCTTCCCAGTAATTCACTTGCCACTACATTTTGAGTTCAAATTCCACCAGGGTCAACTTTGCCTTTCATTCCTTTCAGGGTCAATAAATTAAGTACCAGTGAAATACTGGTATTTATGTAATCAGCTATTTCCCTCCCTCAAAATGTCAGGACTTTTGCCTTTACTAAAAAGGATTATTATTATTATTATTAAAGCAGTGAGCTGGCAGAATAGTTAGCACACCAGGCAAAATGCATTTTGTCCATCTTTACATTCTGATTTCAAACTCTGTTGAGGTTGACTTGGCCTTTCATCCGTTTGGGGGTTGATAAATTAAGTACAAGTGAAATATTGGGGTCAGTGTAATTGACTAGCACCCTCCCCCAAATTTCAGACCTTGTTCCTATAGTAGAAAGGATTATTATTACTATTCTGATGATGATGATGATAATGATAATGATGGTTCTAATGTCTGCTTTACCAAGCTTGCTTGCATGGGTCAGACAGAAATTTTTGAGGTTGATTTTTCTGTTGCTGGGTGTCTGTCCTGTCATCAACTCTTGCTTGTTTCCAAGCAAGGTAAAAACACACACACACACACACACACACACACATGGATCCACCTTACTCACTTATGAAAATATAATATGTCTAATTATTGCTTAAACATAAGTGGCAATAAAATCATCATTGATGCCCCAATGATCTAATAATTTCTTTAGAAATTTTTGTATGATATTGAATTGAATTAAATTTTATTCTCTAGACGTTAGACTCCAATGTTGTCAATAAGCACAAATTTTGCCTCCTGGAACTCCGAGAATGCATGGATACTTTCAGGTTGAGGAGAGATCAAGCTAAAGAGGTAAAGTGATGTTTAACAGTTAATTTTTTCCCTTCTTATATTCTTCTAATCGTAAACTATGTTTATCATTGGTTTACCCAGTGATCTCAGGCAATTTCACTGCCATGTTAAGTAGTTGTTTTTATATCTGTTCTGGAACTTTATATTGTACATAAAAAATAACCTTAGGAAAGGATCTGTGTTAAAACAAAAATCATTTAATAAAATACACAAATCATCAGAGACCAAACTACCATATTTTCCAGTATACAAATCTAATTTTTCAAACCAAACTTTACAGCCAAAATCGGTAGTTCAGCTACATCAAAACCAGTTCAGGGGACCAAATGCAGCAGGATTTGGTAAAATAGTGGCAATGTCTGAATGTTTACATTACATATTTACACTAGATAGTACTTTCACTTGAGTACCAAGAAATATGATAATTAATATTTAGTGTGGATCATCATCATCATCATTTAACGTCCGTTGTCCATACTGGCATGGGTTGGTTGGTTTCACCAGAGCTGCATCAAACTCCAGTCTGATTTGGTATGGTTTCTATGGCTGGATGTCCTTCCTAGCACCAACCACTTTACAGAGTGTGTTGGGTGCTTTTATGTGGCACTGCATGGGCACTTTTGCGTGGCACTGCCACAAGTGCTTTTCACTACCAGAGAGGCTGGTCTTAGAACTTCAGCCCGGGAATACAAGTTTTCTTGAGTACAGCAAGATGCCAGTTAGAATTGCCACTGGATCACATGAGCTCCTCCACCTTTTAAATGTAATTATTAAAAATTAGGTTAATACTTCAAACACATGTAACCTTTTTAACTGGCCATGAATTTGCTATGTCATCACAAGTTTCTGGATTTGATCCTACTGCATGGAATTTTGAGCAAATGTCATTTATCATAGACCTCAGGGAAAATTGGGGAGATGGAATCTGTGAGGAAATCTATTAGAGAGCCTGCTTGTTTTTGTATAAAAATCTTCACCCATTGTCTGATTTAATACTATAATGTGTCTCTGAGTGCTTTTAGTGGAGTCCACTGTATTACAAACATTCAGAGCAGGTTTTCAATCTGAGGACAACTCAATACTTTGAAGTAACAATAACACAGAAAATGTAGCTACTTACTTCTTCAATTTCCTCTATTAGTCTTGGAGACTTTAAAAACATCACAGATACTGCCATTCCTCCTATGACTAAACCATTAAATAAATACAACCTAATCTCAAGACATTTAGATATTGAAATTGTGTTTTATTTTCAGAGCCTCAACATCATTATTTCATCTGAGAAACAGAATGGTTCAGATTTAAATTCAACTTTCCACAGCAGAGAGGTATGCCATGTGTTTTGTTAGTATGTCTTTCTTTACATGTCTTTCACTCTATATATCTTTTATATCCTTGTGGATAAACAGCGGGGAAAGAATTTACACAATGCAATACAATCACTATTACACGAAACTCAATGCTCTCTATCAATGGCTCACAGTGACTGCCAATCACTCACAGTTCCTTGTTTTATAGCAATGGATCAGTCCATCTTTGGTCACTTGTGGGGGTGGTCGGAATCCTTCCACATCAATATCATTCTGTGTGTTTTTCTATCAACATGTCACTCTTCCTGTCCAATGGTAATTTTTCTGTCTACATTTTTGTATGTAAGCCCATTTCTCTATACATTAGCTAGTCTCTCTCCACCCCTCTACACATCACCCAGTATGTCTACCCTACTCCACACAGCAGGCTGTTTCTCTCTCTCTCTCTCTCTCTCTCTCTCTCTCCCCTCTCCCCTCTCTCTCTCCCTCTCTCTCTCTCTCTCCCCTCTCCCCTCTCTCTCTCTCTCTCTTACTCTCTCTCTCTCTCCCCTCTCACCTCTCTCTCTCTCTCCCCTCTCTCTCTCTCTCTCTTCCCCCCCTCTCTATCTCTCTCTCTTCTACATTTGTCTGGCCACAATTAGTCTTGTTTCAACCAACACAACAATTATGTCATTGACTTCTCCTTTATTGTGAACCCCTAAGTGAAGTCACATGGCTTAGTGGTCAGAGTATTCAGCTACAATCATTAGGTCATGAGTTCAATACCTGGTGGCACACCATGTCCTTGAACAAGACATTTTATTTCACATTGCTCCAGTCCACTCAGCTGGCAAAGATGAGTTGTACCTGTAGTTCTAAGGGCCAGCCTTATCACATTCTGTGTCATGCTGAATCTCCCTGAGAATTACTTTAAAGATACACCAGCTGTTCTATTGATCAGATCAACTGGAACCCCCATCATTATAACTGGCAAAGTATCAGTAATTATTGTCTGCATATCAGTTTGTCATTTTGTCCATCTTTATATCAGATGTTCTTTTTTAAAATAGACTCAGGACCAGAGATGGGACCTCAACCAATCTCAAATGCTTACCATTTACAATGCTATTCTTTCAATTTCAGAAATTAAACATGTGCCGCTGTCTCTACAAACTAATTTTTCAACTGATGTCGTTGTTTGAAAGTTACTCCAAAGTTCTGGACATTGTATATAATGTGGACATTCCCACCCAGGTACAACAAATTGCATTTTTAATTTTTATCTTCTATAAAAATTTTTTTAAATACTTCACTCCTGAGGACAATAATGACGACGACGACGATGATGATGATGATGATGATAATTATTATTATTATTAAGGTGGCCAGCTGGCAGAATCGTTAGCACGCAAGGTGAAATGCTTAGTGGTATTTCATTAGTCTTCACGTTCCAATTCCTTCGAGCTGGCAGAATCGTTAACTCACCTGACGAAATGCTTAGCAGTATTTCGCCTGTCACTGAGTTCAAATTCCGCCGAGGTCGACTTTACTTTTCATCCTTACAGGGTCGATAAATTAAGTACCAGTTGAGTACTGGGGTCGATGTAATTGACTACCCACCTGCCCCAAATTTCAGGCCTTGTGCCTATAATAGAAAGGATTATTATTATTATTATTATTATTATTATTATTATTATTGTTGTTATTATTATTGCTATTATTATTAAGGCGGCGAGCTAGCAGAAGCATTTGCACGTCAGGCAAGATGCTTAGCAGCATTTCATCCATCTCTATGTTAGGAGTTTAAGATCTGCTGAGGTCAACTTTGCCTTTCATCCTTCCAGGGTCAATGAGATAAATTTTGCTGTTCATCCTTTCAAGCTCGATAAATTAAATACCAGTGAAAGACTGAGGTCAATGTAATCGACTTACTCCTCTCCACAAAATTTCAGGCCTTGTGCCTATAGTAGAAAAGCTTATTATTATTATTATTACTATTAAATTGAATAGACTACTGCTGCTCCAACACATCATCTCTGTATGTGTGTATAAGTACAAGTTATATTATGCAATAGAAATTTCTGTAGGGTCAAAGGATCACCAAAACCCAAGCAGAGACCACAACAGGACAGTTTGCTTAGTATATAGAACTGATATGTAACAAGGTAAATGGAGAAAGAAACACACCCCTCCTCACTACTTCTAATTAAGAAATGTTTCTGTTTACTTTTCTAGGTCATTAATATATCCATATCAGTTACAGCTATAAAGAAGAATCTTACCCAAATCTGGATGGACTTGGAAAATGGGCACAACAACCTCTTTGACTTGGATTCTAATGCTGAAACCAAAGAGGAAGTTGTTGCCTGCCTAATTCAGTATATAACGGCACACCATTATCTTCAGGCTCTACAGTTGTTACGTCTTTTCAGGTGACAAATCTTATATAAATATCTATTCTCAGTGACTGGCATTTCAGGCTTTTGTGTTTGTGTGTATATCTGTCTGTCTATATGTATGTATGTTCCGTAAATCCTCGAGTATAATCTGCATTTTTTTCCAAAAATTTAAAGGTCAAAATCCCTAGTGCGTACTATATACGAGGTTAAAAATGAAAAATATTTTCTAAGCAATGTCCGAGTCTCTATTTGCTGTCCGGCAATGTTTATTCAGACGCATTTTGTGATGTCAGGTGCGAAAATACCTCAAACTAAGCCTGAAAGCAATGAAGTCATAAAAGAATCATCCATAACTTGCAGTAAGCAACATTTATTAAAATAAAAGTGTTGTATATCGTCTGCACTGGATGGTACTCAGGATGACGTGTGGAAAGATGAAATAAATGAAAGTGAATCTTCTGATGTTGACTATGAATCTGACGATGACGGAGATTTAAACTACAATGATGCTGACATGTTTACATGCTGAAAGTGACATTGAATTTGAAGGATTTGAATAAATGTTTTTGCTTTTGCTTTTGCAACTGATAGTGATAAATATGTGAAAGGCAATTTACTTAATATTTATTTTTCACTGACGTTATTTCTGTTATTTCTTTATTTTCTGCAAACAAAGTGCACAAAAAAAGCTACATGCTTGCATTATGTTATATATACAATAATAATAAAGGACGTTACCGTATATACGTTTACAAACAAAGGACGTTATATAGACCTCATTGACTCAAGTTAGAGAAGGGGTGCGTATTATACACAGGGTTTAGCTTTTTCAGAGGTACAGCCCCCTAAAAATCCCCTGCATATTATACTCAAGGGCGGACTATACTCGAGGATTTATGGTAGGTATGTATGTATGTATGTATATTGTTATTCAGTTTTATTTCAAGATTTCTTGCGAATAGAGAAAGAACTGGTTTCTAACCTAGATCCAAAGCTCCTTCATTGGAATTTCAACATCAAGAACAGGGTGTGTATGTATGTATGTGTGTGTGTGTGTGTGTGTCTGTGCATGCAGATTTGTATATTTTGTTTTATGTATGTATTCTCATGCATACAGTTGCACGCCTAGACATGCTGATGTACACTTAAGTGATAAACTTATGGAAAGCTTTACAGACTTTTACAGTTCCAGTGATGGATCTGTAGTCTTTGAACCAGCTTTCTCCATTCTGGTTTTATGTATGTGTGTGTGTATGTTTGTTTTTACAGTCATTATTCCGTGCTAGGTGTAAAAATAATCAGGTAGATGAACATTGAGTGTGTATAACATACATCACCCATACACACACACACATGGACATATAGATACATACACACACATAATACAACATATTTAACTGTGTGTGTGTGTGTATGTCTGTGTGTAAACACAGCAGGTTGTATGTACATCTCTCTCTCTCTCTCTCTCTCTCTCTCTATATATATATATATATATATATATATATATATATATATATATATGTAATATAATATAGGATAAATTCTTTATAAGAATTTATCAAGTAGTCAGCGTGAAAAAAACCTCATAATGAAAAAATAACGAAAAATTTTGTAATGAAAAAATTCATCATTTCCTCATAAATATAATTAATTATATATAAGGGCATCAACTGTGCATTAATGCCTCACGCTTCGAGGGACTAAATAAGTAAAAAACTACCAAAAATAAGCAACATATTTACTGAAAGCGAGGGAATGCAGCTTTCAAAATTTATCTCTTAAAAACATTTAACTCAACGGTAGACCACTGGTTTCTCAATCAAATACAGAAAAACTGTGAAGTAACCTGTATTCCTTTGTTCATCAGTACACGTATGGTCAAGATATATATATATATATATTTATCATTTTTTTATTTTGTTTTAGATCTGAATGGCCAGCTGATATATTTGGGTCTACTTCAGATGATGACGTTCAGGTTTTGCTCAATATTTATTGCTGTTCTTTGGCAGAAAATAACAGTAAGTGGTCTTCATATATCATTCTGTTTTGATGTTTAATATTTATTATAATTTTTCCTGCTTCTTTCCTTCTTTCTTTTTTCTGTAAATGACGTGTGTATGCAGAAACAGAAAAATATATGCAATTATATAATTTAAATGTGTGCTAACTGGGAACAAAACTTAAGGTCTTTTTATAAGAAAAGTAATTAACTATACTGATGTTCATAAGCCATATAATATAATCTCTTCGTATTATATTATGAATATAAATATATATGTATAATGTCAAAGAATTGTAATCTCAGTTGTAGACTTTTTTTAATTGAAAATTTAGACAATTTAATAATTACCTGTTATAGCAAGACACCTGTTTCTGCCTCTTTGTTTCTCTGTCACACTCAATTTGCCCCCCTCGGAACTTTCCAGGAACTAATCCCCCCCCCCCTTAGAACTTTCCAGGGGGTAAATTTTCCCCCTCGGAACTTTCCAGAAAGTAATTATTTCCCCCTGATCTCCTTCCTTGGAACTTCCCAGGAAGTAATTGCCCCTGGGAACTTTCCAGGAAGTTATTCCCACCTCGGAACTTTCCTGGAAGTAATTATTCCCCCTCCTCCGCTTCCTTGGAAATTTCCAGGAAGTAATTCCACCCTTGGAATTCTCCAGGAAGTAATTTTCCCCCTCGGAACTTTTCAGGAAGTAATTCCCCCTCGAAACTTTCCAGGGAGCAATTTCCCCCTCCCCTTCCTTGGAACTTTCTGGGAAGTAATCCCCGGAACTTTCCAGAAAGTAATTTCCCACTTGGAACTTTCCAGAAAGTAATTTCCCCCTCGGAACTTCCCAGGAAGCAATTATTCACCCTCCTCCCCTTACTTGGGACTTTCCAGGAAGTAATCCGCCCCTCCTCAGAACTTTCCGGGAAGTATTTTTTTCTTCGGAACTTTCCAGGAAGTAATTTTCCCCCATTCCCCTCGGAACTTTCCAGGAAGTAATTATTCCCCATCCTCTCCTTCCTTGGAACTTTCTCAGCGATTCTCCTCCCCTTGATGGAAATTTATCCCCCCTCCCCATTTTATTTCTTAGCAAACCCTATTTCTCTCTGCCTCTTAAACTAAAAGCAACCGCAGATGGTAGCAGCAGCTGTCACCAGTCAAATTTCACATATGTGTGTGAGGTTTTGCTCACAAGGATTTGATTGGTCTAGGGCTATAACTGAAGACACTTGCCCAAGACACCATGCAGTGTGAATGAATTGGAAATGATATTGTTTTAAAGCAAGCTTCTTAACCTCACAGTCACACCTAGGCATTAAATATTAGCGGACTGGTTCTTGTGCGGGTGGCACATGAGATGCACCATTTTGAGCGTGGCCGTTGCCAGTACCGCCTGACTGGCTCCTGTAGGATTTTCGAGCGAGATCGTTGCCAGTGCCCCTGGACTGGCTTGTGCGGGTGGCACATAAAAGACACCATTTCGAGCGTGGCCGTTTTCGTGCGGGTGACACGTAAAAGCACCCACTACACTCTCTGAGTGGTTGGCGTTAGGAAGGGCATCCAGCTGTAGAAACTCTGCCAAATCAGACTGGAGCCTGGTGTTGCCATCCGGTTTCACCAGTCCTCAGTCAAATCGTCCAACCCATGCTAGCATGGAAAGCGGACGTTAAACGATGATGATGATGATTCAGAAATAAAAATTTATTGTTTTTCATACAAGTGGTGTCTCCATGTAATCAACTTGAGTGATTTATTTTCTTAAAGAAATTATTTTTGTGTTTTGTGATCTAATAGGTAATTAAATCCAAAAATTTTCTCCAACAGTGACAATATTATTGCATAGAATTAATTTACATGCCTTATGTTGCATTTTGTTGTACATTGGTACGAGTGCAGCTGTGTGGTAAAAAATTTGCTTCCCAACCACATGGTTCCAGGTTCAGTCCCACTGCATAACACTTAGGCACTTGTCTTCTACTGGAGCCTGGTGCAGTCTTCTTCCTAGCCAGCTCCTGTCAAACAGCCAATCCATGCCAGCATGGAAAATGGACGGTAAATGGTGATGATGATGAATGAGCTGTTGTTGATGGTAGTAATGATGATGAAGGGGAAGAGGGGAAGAGAGGAAGGAGGGCAGTGTTGATTATATTTGTTTTTTTTTTTAGGTGAGCTAATAATGTTGTTTATGCTAGAGGTGATGTTAATGATGGTAATGAATATGATATTTATTAATGATGAAATGACTAAACAACTTACAAAGTTATTTTTTTATTATTTGCAGGTGTGTTTGTGGCGACCCTCTGTGAATCTGGTACCAGTCAGATTGCAAATAACTTGATGGAACTCAATGCTACACTCTCTTTGCTTAGTTCCTCCTTGGTGGGCCGGGGCAACAAACCACGGAATGTATAAAGAAATGAAGTTCCCGACTCACTCATCTTTCTCTTAACAGCTCAATCTTGTCTCCCAGATCACTACATCTCCCTCTCCAATCTACTAAATAAAAATCACCATTTTACCATGTCTTTCTCTGTGATTATTAAATTGTGTTAAACAATTTTCATTTATATTTTATTCCGGTGTAAAAAAAAAAAAAAATGAGAAAAACCTTTCAGAAACATTTTCTTTTTATTGTTGTTTGTTTGTTTTTGGAATTAAATCATAAACATTAAAATCAAAATAGTCTTTGTTTTTCTGTTTCTTATTGTGTTCCATTTTCATACGATATTCTATTACTGCTATGATAAAAGCATGTATGCAAGCATACATGTGTGTATATATGTATATATGTATACAGATGTATGTATCAGGTCATCTCATAAGTTCTGTCCAAATTTTGAATAAAGAAAACAAGTGATCAAATGTTATGTTTAATTGAAATTTAATCATCAATGTACTTTCCATGACTTCCTTCCATCTATTTACAATCTTTTTAATCCCATCAATGTAAAGCTCTTTTGGTTTCAAAGCAAAGAACTCTGAAATGTCAGTTTCGACCTCCTCCTGGCTTGCCAAAGTTATGTCCCGCAAATGATTCTGTAAACTACGAAACAAATGGTAGTCTGAAGGAGTAAGGTTGAGAGAGTAAGGTGGATGAGGAATTTTTTCTCAACCAAGCTCTTCGATCTTTTGTGATGTGATCTTTGCAGTGTGGGGTCATGCATTGTCCTGATGAAACATCACTCCTTTTTGATTCACAAAAGCGGGTCTTTTTTTCTTCAAAGCTTGGTTCAAACGCTCTAATTGCTGACAGTAGACTTGAGCATTGATTGTTGCATTAGGTGGTAACAATTCAAAGTGAATTACTCCTTTGCAATCCCACCAGACAGAAAGAAGAACCGATTTCCCACGAAGTTCCCTTCTTGGTTGTGGTTGAGCTTTTTCCTTTTTACCAAGCCACTGTTACAGCTATATCTTTATTTACAATGTTTTCGATCGTAAGTTATAACAAATATTATTGTTTCTTAATTAAAAGCTATAATGATAATCTTGTTACTTATAACTTAATTATAAATACTTATCACTAAGCATAACTCTTAGTTTAGGCTGCATAAATGTTATGATGTATACATACCAAGATGCTGAATGTGCGTTCATACGTACATGTATGTTGAAGATATAGATTATATTTTTTTGACTGTTACACATAAAAAAATACAGTTTCATTAATATACAGAAATAAATTCAACAAGTTGTAAGGAACGACCGTGCGAACTCATAAAAGGAGATATGGTGACGAATGGAAAAACAGAGGACTCCTTTTATTTAAACGTGTCACACGGTCGAACATACAAATATATATCAAAGATGATATACGTGATATGTTATGCGACGATAACATAGATGACCAGTAATGAAAGACCACAACCGTATAAGATGAATAACAGAGATATTTATTGTAGCGTTAAAGATGTATGTCTGTGTGAGAGTGTGAATGCGACATATAATAACATAATCAAAGACAGGCCGTCATACAAAGAAAAGTGTGTATGTGAGTGATACATGTGTGTATGAGAAATATTACAGCAGAGAAAAAGAGAGTCAATAACACGTGAACAATTATACCAGATCTTTAGTACACTATAGGAAAAGTTCTCTATGTGAAAGTGAGTTGGCTGAGTGTGGCAGTGCTGATCACTAGTTGTGATGTCGTGGCATCGATGCCGGGCCATGATTCTTGTTATACAGATGTTCGTCGCTGGCTGAGAATTTCTTGTCTGTTTAAGAACTCTTGTCTGTTTATTTACCGTGGTGAAGCTGAGTCACCTAACAGAATCAAAGAGAGAGATGTGCCGCGGAGGTTTGGTTTGGTGTACATAGTAAGTCGTGTTGACGCTGGTGGAGATTGTTGCTGGTTAGTAGTAATCGTAGATTCATGTTGGTCATGGCGATGATGCTGGATAGTAGTCGTAGACTCTTGTTGCTGATGTGGCGACGGCGGTGGTCATCGTGGCTGGACGAAGCTGCTGAAGTGGTCGCTGGCTGCTGCTGCTGTCGTGTGGTACACGGAACAGTTCTCAAAGAGAAACTGGACCGAGACAAATTTGGCCGCCGAGTTAAAGCTATTTATAACAAACTATTGGCTCACCAGATGGTAGAAATATACTCTATCACGTGACCTTATTAGGGGCCGTGATTGGTCAGTTTGCGTTCTGGCGGGAACGGTTCGAAGAAGTTGCCGATTCGAATAATGATCAGTCACGTGATGACAAGGAATGGGTTCTCTACTACGCTCGCATTTATTTATATTTAAATGAGAAGAATGGCGATAGCAGTTTTGTATCTAATGGCGGGAGGTAGTTTCACTACACTAGCCTCGCACCAGTCGGTTTGTCGAAGACAAACAGACGAAATAAGGAAAAAAAATTTTGTAGTGAAAAAGACTTATAGAACGGTTGGTCTATTACTGGCATTTAGTCACCATTTTTGGAAAGTTATGTGAACTTTTCAAGTTGGGCTGTACAGATCAGAAGGGCTGTATAAACGAATCAACGTCAGGGGTCACCAATTGTAAGGTAAGGACCGACGTCGGGGTCACCAATTGTAAGGGAAACTGTGAACAGGCTCGCGTTGGCTGTACAGATCAGAAGAGCTGTATGAACGAATCAACGTCGGGGGTCACCAGTTGTAAGGGACGACCGTGCGAACTCAAAAAGGAGAAATGGTGACGAATGGAAAAACCGAGGACTCCTTTTCTTTAAACGAGTCACACGGTCGAACATACAAATATATATATCAATGGATGATATACATGATATGTTATGCGACGATAACATAGATGACCAGTAATGAAAGACCACAACCGTATTAGATGAATAACAGAGATATTTATTGTAGTGTTAAAGATGTATGTCTGTGTGAGAGTGTGAATGCGACATATAAGAACATAATCAAAGACAGGCCGTCATACAAAGAAAAGTGTGTATGTGAGTGATACATGTGTGTGAGTTATTACAGCAGATAGAAAGAGTCAGTAAATGACACGTGAGCAATTATACCAGTTCGTTAGTACACTATAGGAAAAGTTCTGTATGTGAAAGTGAGAAGAGGCTGAGTGTGGCAGTGCTGATCACTAGTTGTGATGTCGTGGCATCGATGCCGGGCCGTGATTCTTGTTATACAGATGTTCGTCGCTGGCTGAGAATTTCTTGTCTGTTTAAGAACTCTTGTCTGTTTATTTACCGTGAAGCTGAGTCACCTAACAGAATCGAAGAGAGAGATGTGCCGCGGAGGTTTGGTTTGGTGTACATAATAAGTCGTGTTGACGCTGGTGGAGATTGTTGCTGGTTAGTAGTAATCGTAGATTCGTGTTGGTCATGGCGATGATGCTGGATAGTAGTCGTAGACTCTTGTTGCTGATGTGGCGACGGCGGTGGTCATCGTGGCTGGACGAAGCTGCTGAAGTGGTCGCTGGCTGCTGCTGCTGTCGTGTGGTACACGGAACAGTTCTCAAAGAGAAACTGGACCGAGACAAATTTGGCCGCCGAGTTAAAGCTATTTATAACAAACTATTGGCTCACCAGATGGTAGAAATATACTCTATCACGTGACCTTATTAGGGGCCGTGATTGGTCAGTTTGCGTTCTGGCGGGAACGGTTCGAAGAAGTTGCCGATTCGAATAATGATCAGTCACGTGATGACAAGGAATGGGTTCTCTACTACGCTCGCATTTATTTATATTTAAATGAGAAGAATGGCGATAGCAGTTTTGTATCTAATGGCAGGAGGTAGTTTCACTACAAAGTTGAAAGAAACGAGAAGTAAAAGGAATTAAATTTCAACATTAATTTATTATGTACATTTTTGGCATTTATAGAACAGTTAGAAATAAAATAAGCTACATGTACAATTTTGTGATTCCAATTAGTAAATGAAACTTGTGTAACAGGGAATAAATAATACCAAAAAGTTTTCCAGATGCCCATTTTATTATATAACTCTTCAAACAATATTTCCAGAATTTTCATTTCTAATGCCTACCTCACATCAATAATACAATGACGATAACTACATACTGGATTATGATACTGCAATAATCCAGATATGCTTCATGGAAACACAGCTTGGATTTTTTTTATTAACCTGCGTAATAACGTATGACTATAAATCATTAAGCAGTTACATTAGATTTATCTCCCTTGAACTAATTCTTATATTCGTGTCGCTGCCAGACCGTTTTTATTCCTCACATTGTTTATACAGTTTTGCATTATCCTATGTATCATATCCTATAAGGTTCGACATAGGAAAGATTCGACTACTATTTTCTGCACGGCCAACCACATAGAGGGTTCCGTGTTGGAAGTGCTTGTATACCAAATCAATGTAAGTCGCGTTTCCAGTTATTTTTTTTTTCGTTCTTCTCATTCACTTCACATTTTATAATTATTTCTAAAAATTTAGTCCTGTGAAAATAGTATTAAATATATGTTTAGTACTGATAAACGCTTCTATTTCTAATTTTCTTCATATCTATCTATTTCGTCATCTTTATACACACATACCCGTCTGTATATGTCTCTTTGTTTATATTTACACTCATCTTTATCTAGTTATCTAATTGTTCACTCATCTGTATATCTATTTATCTGTTTACACACTTCTCACTCTAAATTTCTGTCATGGACATAAGAGTAACATCAACATTCAAATACCTACCCCCTTATTTCCAAAATACATACTAGTCGATCCCGTTTAGCTTTTCCATCCAGCTGCTGTTATATTTTGCATAGTAATTACATACAAATACCTATTCAGATTATTGTTGTTTTAACACCAGCAGGTTCCGATCGAGAAGATGTAAACAAGTTAGAGTCACTCCAGCTATAGTCATCGTGTCTTTTTCGGTTAAACTAAAGCGTTGTGGATGTTCCGATCCCTCTCCACACCCACCCCCGTCCGCGATCGCACATTTTTCTTCTTTTTTTTTCATATACGTTCAGAGCAAGTTGTTTTACACCTATTACACTAATTCATATGATATATATATATATATATATATATATATATATATATGAGATATATATATATATGAGATATATATATATATATATATATATATATATATATATGAGATATATATATATATATATATATATATATGAGATATATATATATATATATATATATATGAGATATATATATATATATATGAGATATATATATATATATATATATATATATATATATATATATATATATATATATATATGAGATATATATATATATATATATATGAGATATATATATATATATATATATGAGATATATATATATATATATATGAGATATATATATATATATATGTATGTATATATATATATATATATATATATATATATATATATATATATATATATATATATATACATGAGATATATGTGTGTGTGTGTGTATATATATATATATATATATACATGAGATATATGTGTGTGTGTGTGTGTGTGTATATATATATATATATATATATATATATATATATATACATGAAATATATGTGTGTGTGTGTGTATGTATATATATATATATATATATATATATATCATAAATATAAGGGATTAGCAATTGAGTTGCTTCTCCAACATACTGTGGAGAAGCAACTCAATTGCTAATCCCTTATATTTATGATGATAAACGGTCTTACCGATAAAGGTTTTTTTCATACTGAACTACTTGGCAAAATTGTTAATTATTAATTTTATTATTAATTGACGATTCCCTGCCCTCATTTCTTGTATATATATATATATATATATATATATGAGATATATATGTATGTATATATGGTTCTGGGTCCATTCTCACTCCATACCACCTTGGGTAGGTGTCTTCTATTATAGACCCCCCCCCCCTCCATCCTCTCTCCTTTCCAAACCGTAAAAATATTGGATTTGCAGCATAGTAGGAGGCCAAGGGAGTTGATTCCATGTGAAAAATCCAAGGGTTTTTTTTTTTTTTTTGTGAAAAGCATGGTGGTGAGTTGGTCAAATTTTACAGCAAACTTTACTGAAGCTCACTATGACAAGCTCTCTCTTTTGGCCCCTTCACTACTGCGGCATCTACAGCTCTCAGCTCTTCACAGTATCGGTAGGTCCCCTCAACTCAGCTCACCATAACATCACTCCAACATTACTCCAGCCTTTGTACATCTTGCAATGAATCTCTACCAAAATAAAAACTGTTATAGTTATATTTAGTGAGTGTTCATTCGCCATTTACATGCAGCCTACATCTAGTCATTACATTACCAACCAAACATGAATACATTCAATCTCATTAAATCATTGTATTGTTATTGCACCACTTGGTACTTGCATAACAGCTAATGAATGCAGCAGCTGTGAAAAACAACTGGATACTTAGGTTCTTCATGGTTGGTCTTATGAATATAACACTAGTTGTTACTCTAAGTGAAATCAGAATGATAATTGAGCCATTAAAAATAGGTATACAGTGTATACAGGAGCCTGTGGCAGTTGTATCAGTCAGATGGGGAAAGATCAAGCGGTCTAACTCAGGGGTTTTCAAACTTTTTGACTTGCAAACTCCTTTATATTTCAGGCTTTACCTTAGGGACCCCCTTATAAACGTTTATGAAATTTATACATAAATATTTGCTTAAAATAACATATAGTTTTACATTTATTTATTTAATAGTATTTAACAAATAGGTTTATTGTTAATTAAAAGATTTTGATTAAAAAACATATATAAAATCAAATTGCCCATAAAAAGTATTTGCTGTCCACGGACCCCTTGTCTTGTCCTTGCGGACCACAGTTTGAAAACCCCTGGTCTAACTTCTAATCCTTTGAGATGGTACCTGAGTGTCATATGAGAATACACCGTAGTGGATACGATTGCATTTAGTGCTGCAACACTGGCCAAACAACTCTAAATCACCAAATTTGATTAAATAGGGCTACACAATTTAATTGTATTTGATCCAAAACATTCTAGACTTGAGATGCATATGACATAATTGCAGTACAACAATTAATGAAATCTGCAGATGACTCGTTAATAAAAAGGCTACTTTTGCAAACCTTTTATTTCTAGGACTTCCAGTAGCAATATTTCACTATGTTTGAATTGGTATTTCATCCTCTTAGGAGCAATAAGTTGTCAAATGAGTATTAGTAATGAACAGTGGTTTAATTCAACTGACTGTGAACTGCAAACTGTAGCATTTGTTGATAATCCTTCTACTTGCCCTGTGCATTTAAAAATGAGTGCAATTAACCAGTAAGGGTTAGTAATATGAAGTGCATTGGCTTTAGTAGACAGAAACTGATAGGAGCCCATCATGCATATATGTGCATATGCACATATATGTGTGCATATGTATGTGAGTGTTGGTGTGTGTATGTTTGCGTCTCCTTATAATTATATAATTATTGTAAATGAGTGTCACTGTCATAAAAGCAGTGTTGTTCATTTCCAGTATTCTACAAAAACATGTCTGGCCTCATGGAAATATTACTCCTCTTAGAAATAGTTAAGAGATAGCGACAGAAGGGGCATGTGGGCACAGAATTGAGTGGAATTCTTTGGGGTTTGGATAATTCACCTTTGAAAACATGGGTATTTCGCTTGACATCCTCAAACAACCTTTATTCAAGGACCTTTTGAGCGGGATGGGCTACTTGACCTGAAGAAAATTCTAACTGGGCCCCACCTGCAAGGTCATGTGCTGTTTATCTTGATATGAGACCACTATGTCATGCACATATGGTTGTGATGCATGTGCTTGATGTACCCTTATCAGACGGGTAGTCATGATGGGTATACTGGGCTTCGTATATTTTACCCTCGTGTCACTTTGATGGCATGCCCTGCTATCTCACTCAATAATAATAATAATTGTGTATGTTGTCATGAACACCCTCATATTATGCTTAACTATTCTGCCTTACTTTTAATTTTGTTTCAGTTTCTATATAAGCTGACACCCTAATCAAGAAGACAGTGATATCAATATGAAGAACATACTATTTACCATAGTCTTCACGGCACTGCTTACCTTGGCTGCTGGCTTTGTCTATAAGTGTGACAATCAGGACTGTTCTAGCTGTCCTTCTGTGGAAAATTGTGAGAAAACTCTAAAATGTGGTTGCTGTAAAATTTGTGTGAAATTCATTAGTAAGTATGAGAGTTTAAATTGCATCATCCATTTAACTTGTAAACCTGATAAATTGTGTTTATGCTTGTATTCACAAATATGTTGTGCAACGTATAGTCATCATCATTTAACGTCGGCTTTCCTTGCTGGCATGGGTTGGACAGTTTGACAGCACCAGGCTTCACTGTCAGTTTTGGCAGGGTCTGGCTTATAGTTGGCTGTACTCTAGTCAACACTGAGGTTTGATGTTTATAATATATGTACGCCAGATAACAATTGAGTTTGTGGTTAGCTTCACTCCAGTCATGTTTAGAATTTATTCTTTTTTACTCTAGGCACAAAGCCCAAAATTTTGGGGGAGGGGGCCAGTCTATTAGATCGACCCCAGTACGCAACTGGTGCTTTTGCCTGTCGTGCTAATATTTCTGCCAGCTCGCCACCTTACGCTTAAAGTTTGTCAAACCTCAGATAAAACTACAGTTTATATTTCAGATAGAACTTGATGGTATGAGGCCCCTCGTCTGGGATGCCACATGCTGTGATACCTTCTCTAGTGGCAACTTGGTGTGTTCAGCTACAAGTCCAGACTCTGCTGCTCATTAGGTTGAGAAAAGCAAACTGCCAAAGCATCAGTCACTCTCTGAAGGTTTATGGTTGAACCAGTAATGGTGGAGATCTCCAGTGTTCTCGGCCCCAGACCATATCCCTGCTCACCACAATTAGGGTGGAGATGGCTATCTGCAGGTTCAAACCCCATGAATCAGAGTGGCTATTCCAGCGCATCTCCCTCACCATCTTCCTGGGCAACGTCTTTTCCATTTTATTTGCTGTGACCATAAGGCAGTCTGAATTACAGGAAATCAGGTGAATGCAAGAATTTTGTAGCTTACTACATGAACATTAAAATAATGAAGTGCTTCTGTTGCAACAAGAAAAAAAGGAAAAAGAAAAAGAAAAATTACCAAATTAAGCGCAGGAGTGGCTGTGTGGTAAGTAGCTTGCTTACCAACCACATGGTTCCAGGTTAAGTCTCATTGCGTGGCACCTTGGACAAGTGTCTTCTACTATAGCCTCGGGCCGACCGAAGCCTTGTGAGTGGATTTGATAGACGGAAACTGAAAGAAGCCCGTCGTATATATGTGTGTTTGTGTGTCTGTGTGTCCCCCCACCATCGCTTGACAACCGATGCTGGTGTGTTTACGTCCCCATAACTTAGCAGTTTGGCAAAAAGAGACCGATAGAATAAGTCCTAGGCTTACAAAGAATAAGTCCTGGGGTTGATTAGCTTGACTAAAGACAGTGCTCCAGCATGGCCACAGTCAAATGACTGAAACAAGTAAAAGAGTAAGTGAGTTCAGAATCATGCTTTCATCTTCTGACCCACAACTCCACAATATATTACAGATATATTGTGAAATCTTTGAATGAGGCAGATAATTCAGTTTTTCTTTCAGTTTAGCGAGGAGTAAAACAAAAGAACCAGTGCAAGGTATACTTGTTCATTGTCTACTCTGTAATGATAGAGATAGATTTCTCATATTTCTCTGTCAGTTATTTCTCTTCAAAGAAACCAAAATTTGAACTTTGTCCTTTTTGAATCTTTTAAGTAGATGAAATGGTTCAATTTCTTGTATTAAAGTAAGCTTTTGTACATTTATTCCAGAGGAAGATGAAATCTGCATCTCTACAACCAAAATGCTTCTGCAAACTCATATGGAATGTGCTACAGGACTTTTGTGTAATCCATATACCAAGAAATGTACTAAAGGTATGTTTTTGGAGTGTTTATACTTTTGTTGGTTTCAATTTTTGGACAGTGTATCTTTTAGTCAGGAAGGAAGTGGCTACTTGTAGTGGCTATGCATGCATGTGTGTAAACAAAAACTGGAAAATGTGATATATTGTAATTCCATGTTACATGTGTTTCCTTAACATCTATATACTCTGGGATCTTGAATAAAAGCACCTCACAAATTCACATCAAGAATCTTGTTAATCAAATACAAAAGCTCTATAAGCTTTAGCCTTCCACATTATAAATTAACCAGATTTTATTTATTTATTTATTTTCAGATCACAGTTTCCTCAACCAACTGCAAGAGAAAAAGCCTTCATTTAATAATACTGTCATCTGCCACAACGACATGTACGTAACATTGAATCTATGTACTATTCCAGTTTTGTAGAATTGTCTATTGAACATGTAGTTGTTGATTTCTTATAAGTATATAGACATAAGAGTGGCTGTGTTGTAAGATGCTCACTTCCTAACCACATGGCTCCAGGTTCAGTCCTACTGCATGGCACCTTGGGCAAGTGTTTCTATTACAACCTTGGGCTGACCAACGCCTTGCAAGTGGATTTGGCAGACGGAAACTGAAAGAAGCCTGTCATATGTGTCTGTGTGTGTGTGTTTGTTTGTTTGTTTCCCATAACCTCTTGATTAATGATGTTTGTCTGTTTATGTCTCTCATGACTTAGCAGTTTGACAAAAGAGTATAATAGAATAAGTACTGGGTTAAAATTCCTCAAGGCCTGACACAGCAGGAGCGCAGTCTAATGATTGAAACAAGTAAAAAAAAAAATGAAAGATAAAACACCCCTGGTTTATATGAGATGAGGCACAATGTAGTGAGATGAAAATGATAAAAACAGCATCCTGATATTAGTTCTTCACTTGGCTATTTGCATTCTAGAACACTAAATCTTTTACTTGTTCCAGTCATCAGATTGTGGTCGTGTTGTGGCACCACCTTGAAGGGTTTAGTCATACAGTTCGGCTCCAGTATTTATTTATTTTTTTATTTATTTATTTTTTTCAATCTGATACTTATTCTATTAGTCTCTGTTGCTGAACCAATAAATTACAGGGACATAAACAAACCAACACCAGTTGTCAATTGGTTGTGGGAACAAACAGCACAAAAAGGCACCCCCAGTTGCCTACACATATATATGTATATGTTTGTGTGTGTGTAAGGCACACGGCTCAGTGGTTTGAACATTGGACTCACAATCATGAGATAGTGAGTTCAATTCCAAGACTGGACTGTAAGTTGTATTCTTGAGCAAGACACTATATTTCACGTTGCTCCAGTTCACTTAGCTGTAGAAATGAGTTGCAACATCACTTGTGCCAAGCTGTATCAGCCTTTGCCCTTTCCTTTAATTACTATTAGTGGCATGGGGAGAGGAGGCTGATATGCATAGGCAACTACTGGTCTTCCATAAGCAACCTTGCCCAGACTTGTGCCTCGGAGAGTAACTTTCTTGATGCAACCCCATGATCATTCATAATCGAAGTGGGTCTTTACCCTTTACTTTGTTATTTTCTTGTTTGTATTTGTAATTGTATAACATGTTCTCTGGTTTTCTTTTTTTTTTATCTTTGTTGCCATACACATTCGCTTGCTTTCCCTCAAAAAAAATTAAAGCTCTCAGCTTAGATTTTTGGGGGCAACCAGATTTGAACAGTCTCAAGTGTAACTGCCCGAAACTGTAAGGATAATTTCGTAACTTGACTGATGAGAGAAACTTGCAAATGATCCATCCTTGTTTTTCCCTGTCCATCTTTTTATTATTTTTTCTGTTTGTCTTCACATCATCTATCATTATTGTTGTCTGTTTACGTTCTTACCGCCCCCACCCCCCAAAAAAAATTGCTGGCCATGTGCCAAAATCTGAAAACCAATATTTCTTAAAATTATTTCGTGGCATGGAAGAAGGTGCCCATCAAAACGGACTCACTTCATTTTTTTTTTTTTTGTTTGTTTATTTCTTGTTTTACTTATTTATTTATTTTTCTTTCTAGATGTTACTGCAGCTTTAAGGGACAAATACTTACAGGATATACAGCTCTGCATATCAATCATCTTACTCCCTTGTCTTGTAGTAAGTAATCTTGCTAACCTATTCTTTCCAACACTCCACTCTTCATTGTTCTTTCCTTGTTGTCTCCAAGCTGAGATTATTTATAAGACCATTCTTGATTTATACTGTTTCTATAGAACTGAAATGACAAGAGTAAATAAAAATCAAAACCCTTAGCCTTTCAACATGTAAACCAGCCATATCCAGCCCAAATAACTTATCTATTTTATGCTCAAACCAACCAGATTTGGCCTCTCATATCTATCCAATAGTATCATTCTAAAAAATTAAACATTCACATCAGGAGTGGCTGTGTGGTAAGTAGCTTGCTTACCAACCACATGGTTCCGGGTTCAGTCCCACTGCGTGGCATCTTGGGCAAGGGCAAGTGTCTTCTACTATAGCCTCGGGCCGACCAAAGCCTTGAGTGGATTTGGTAGACGGAAACTGAAAGAAGCCCGTCGTATATATGTATATATATGTATGTGTGTATATATATATATATATATATATATATATATATATAAGTCAGTAAATAGTGGGGTTGTGTTAACCGCACATGGAGAAATAATAGGAAAATGAAATAAACATTTTCATTCTCCTTCTTCTTGATAATTTGCTTTTCGCAATGAAAACTGGTTAGAGATCTTTATTAAAATATGCTTCCAGTTTAGCATTCTGCCTTTTTTTCATTTTCCTATATATATATATATATATGTATGCGTGTCTGTGTTTGTCCCCCCCCCCAACCTCTCACAGTTGCCTTACCTGCTAGAAATAGCAGCACACATGCTCTTACATCAGATCCCAATGCTGGCTGTTCAACAACCAAATGAAGGTCAGATTTTCAATCTCAGGATCATCCTGATTCCAAAAAAGGGTATAGTATGTCTATGTAGAGCAAACGTAGACTGAGATTCAGGGATCCTGGACAGACAGAGTTTCACTTTTATTTATATAGATGATGGAAGCGTGTCAGTGTCAAACGTGTGTTTAGGGATCAAAGGAGGAACCTGTGTTAAGGATCAAAGTTAAAACATATGATTGCAGATCTTTTTATTTGATATTTCTAAAATTTCTTCAAAGAACAATAGCAGCTTTCCTTTACATCACAGGTTCTCAACCAGGGTCTATATCAAATTTTGGGAGGTCCACGCCCCAAAATAGTAAATTGGGGATCCACAATAGTATTTTAAGGGCCCCTGAAAAAATTTTGCTTTATATGTATGTATTGCAAGAAAGGGCTAGGTTTCTTTCTTTGGCATTTTACAACAAAATAGGAATTTTGAAAGACATTTCTATAAGACTAGATTTTAAGCATTAAGTGGCTATGGGGGGTCCACTGGAGTAAAATAGTAATCAAAGGGGTTCATTGATAAAAAATAGTTGAGAAGCCCTGCTTTAGATTAATACACGTCTTTATATGTGAACTGGGGTCAATTCAAAAGTTGTTTCAATGAATTCTATTTACTCAATGAACTTAAATTGCTTCAGTGGATAACATCTGCACTTAAGAATAAATTTGGTAAAATGTAACATGTCTGTTGAGGATAGGAGCAGTTCTCTTATTGGAAGCTTTAACTTGTCAGTGTAAAAGAATTGTACTAATCTTTTAGATAGATTTCTGTTTTGTTCTCTATAATCATATATTTTATTTCTTAACTTTACAGACTGTGCTAGACACAAAGTTAACTATAAGAAATCAGGGTTACTTGGGAAACTGTTTCTGTGCACCAAAAAGGGTAGCTACGAGAACATTCAGTGTAGTGGGTCAAGTTGTTATTGTGCTGATGAATCTGGAAAACAAGTAAAGGATAAAGAAGGATTTCATATAAGTGAGATCGAGAGTTACCAGTGTTAATTAAGGTTTGTATTGTTTGTATTTTCATCGAGTTTACCTTTGACTTGCTTCCCCACTGCATCATATATAAACACTCGTACACACATATATAAACACATACACACACTCGTACACACATATAGACACACACACACACACACACTCGTACACACATATATAAACACACACACACACATACATACAGTGGGGTGTTGAAAAGTCTCTGGCTTTGGGTAAAAGAAAATACAGGAGGATCAGTTAATTATGATTTTATTCAACATATTCCCCTCTCAGATTCACACACTTATTGCAGTGGTCCTTCAATACTTCTAAGCCTTACAAAAGAACTCTGAAGGTTGGGCCTCCAACCAGGCCTTTTGCAATACCCTTAAAGCCAGGAACTTTGCAGCACCCCCTCGTACATGCATATATGCAAGCATGCATTTGTATGTATGTGTGTGTTTGTTTCGCTTTGTCTTGACATAGTGTGATTATTGTAAACAAGTGTCACTATCAAACAAGCAATGTCGTTCATTTCCAATATCCTGCAAAAACACATCTGGCCATGGAGAAATATTAGCTTGCCTTGAAACAGGTACTTGTTAACAAGAGTTTTTTTTACTTGTTTCAGTCATTTGACTGCAGCCATGCTGAGGCACAGCCCTGAAGGGTTTAGTAAAATTGATTCCAGTACTTATTTTGTCTTAAAGCTGATATTCTATCAGTTTTTTTTTTGTTTTTTTTTTTGCTGAACCACTAAATTATGGGGCCATAGAGACAGATCAATAATTTGGTGGTCACCAGTTGTCAAGTAATGGTGAAAACACACACACACACGTACATACACACACACACATGGCACAGTTTCTTTTATTCTCTGTCTACCAAATCCATTTACAAGGCTTTTAATCCTGGAGCTATAACAGAAGACATTTGCCCAAGGGCCTACACTGTGGGACTAAGCCCAGAACCACATTGGGAAGCAAACTTTTTGCCACACACACCCATACCTGCATCATCATCATCATCATTTAACGCCTGCCTTCCATGCAGGCATGGGTTGGACAGTTTGACAGGGGTCAGCCAGGTAGAAGACTATCCCAGGCTACTCTGTCTGTTTTGGCAGGGTTTTTATGGTTGGATTCCCTTCCTAACACCAACCACACCATCTAAACCCTGCATCTAAATGCAAAAAGAAAAATCCAAATTAATATAAATACATCTATCATCGATATTTAACTGATCCTCTACTGATCAGAAGGTGAATTATGTCCATGTCTATAAATTTCAGACTATTTTGCACTGCTTATTTATATAATAATTTTCTGCTTATTTCAGATTATATTTTCCAAAAGGAAGCATTCAGATGATTCTAGTGATTCAAACTTCATTGTCTGTAAACTGTATTCAAAATCCTTTTTATATTATTGTTATAGAGATAGTAGTTAATAGTGGAAAGATGTTATCAATAGCCAAGCAAAAATAACTTTATCACCAACACAATATGATGTTAATGTTTTTCTTGTCACGTTATTTCCACGTTATTTATAATATTTCTTATTGATGAAGGCATTTCAAATTTTGTTACGAATCTGTTATGCATTTAAGTGTTTAAGCATATTTTTATTAACTCATGCATTTATTACTTGATGTATTTTACCCAGAAATAAAATATTTTAAAGCAAGTCAGAGAGTGGATGTAGTTTTTATCTTAGCATCATCATTTCTTTTATTTATTTTTTACTTGTTTTAGTCATTGGACTGTGCCCATGCTAGGGCATTATCTAGAAGTGTTATTTAATCAGACAAATTGCTCTCAGTACTTATTTTTAAGTCAGGTTTTCCTATGCTATTGGTCTCTTGCTAAACTGACAATGATTTAAACAAGCTATCACCAGTTGTCAAGTGAGGGCATACACATACACATGTGTGTATGTTTGTGTGTGTGTGATTAAGGAGTTTATTTCCCAATTGTGGTCTTGGGTTCAGGACCACTGTGTGATACCTTGGGTTATAATTCCTGGCTGACGAAAGATTTGTCAGTGGACACTAGAAAATGCCCATTGTGTGTGTGTGTATGTGTGTATGCCCTTACCTAGACACCATGTGATGGTTGTAAATGAACATCCTCGTCATACAAGCAAGATTATTCATCTCAAATCTTCTGTGATAAATATGTCTGAACATGGAGAAATACTACCCTTGCAAGGAAGCAAATGTGGATTGGCAACAGGAAGAGCATCCAGCTGTAGAAAATATCCCTCAACAAGTTCTGTCTGACACATGCTAGCATAAAAAAATAGTTGTTAAATGATGATGATCATCATATATATCAGGTAGTTTCCTATCTGGCCGGCTCCTGTCAACTATCCTACCCATGCATATATGGAAGACAGACGTTAAGTGATGATGATATATATATACGACGGGCTTCTGTCAGTTTTCACCTACCAAATTCACTCACAAGACAATTAGTTGATCCAAAGCTATAGGAAAAGACACTTGCAAGGGTGCTGTGCAGTGGGCTTTCAATTTGTTTGTCTTATAAAGTTTACTGAGGAAAGGTGCATGGCTTAGTGATTTGAGCTTCAGGCTCACAATCACGAGGTAGTGAGTTCAATTCCTGGACCAAGTTGTGTATTGTGTTCTTGAACAAGACCCTTTATTTCACATTGCTCCAGTTTATTCATCTGTAGAAATGAGTTGCAACGTCACTGGTGCCAAGCTGTTTCGGCCTTTACCTTTCCCTTGGATAACATCATTGGCATGGAGAGGAGAGGCTGGTATGCATGGGCAACTGCTGGTCTTTCTTAAACAACCTTGTCTGGATTTGTGCTTCAGAGGGTAACTTTCTAGGTGCAAACCCATGGTCATTCATGACCAAAGGGGGATTTCTTCACTGAGGAATTTCTTAAAACTCTTCTCTACTCCTAACCTTGTATAACAACATTGGAAAATATGGGTATTTCTGTAAGCATGAATGAACAAATGATTGCATTTAACCCTTTTGCACATAAACCAGATATATCCAGCCCACATTTACTTGTTTTATGTTCAAACCAACCAGATTTGACCTCTCACATGTACCTTACATTAAACAGTCACATAATCAAAATCTCAAAACCACAAGATAATACCTGATTGATTCAAAACAATATGAATAAATAAGTATTACATTTGACAGAGGAATCTGAATGTGAACAGGTTGAACTATAAGGTGAATTTATCTAAAGTCAATATGTAAAAATAAAAACAAAGACCTTTTCAGATATATATATATATATATATATATATGTATATATATATGTATATATATATAACATGGTATTTGCTGATATAAAAATACATCCACTATACATACATACATACACACTCAAATATGAATATACATGTATATACACACATATTTATACAATATGCATATGCAAAATCCAGGGCCAATGCAGAGGAATTAAGATATTATTTCTCTAACTTGAGTGTTTATTTTGAAATCTCACATTACCTCATGTATTCTCATCCAAAATGGAGATAAATAACAACATTCTCGAATGGATCACTTGAATAATTGTGGAGATCTTTCTCCATGAAACCACTGGTTGCCTTGTTAATCCACAAATAAAGTATATAAACATATATATATATATATATATATATATGTGTGTGTGTGTGTGTGTAATACACACACAAACATAGTATAGGTAGAAGCATGGTTAAACTAATGAACATTTAGCATTTCAAGCAGTGTATTTAAATCTTTTGTATAGTGGCATCTAGAAAGACATGGGTTCTGTGTAAGCTAACTTCACTTTACAAAGAGAAGGTCTTGAGTTGCTTTGCCTTAAAATGGAATGTTAACAGGATTTATAAGATATATAAATTATTACAAACAAGATATGGAGATTTTAGATGTTATTTATTACAAACAGAGAATTAAGTTTATTTCCTTGATTTATAAAATTTTGTAAATATCAGAACAGATAAAAAACAAATTTCATGGATAGTTTTAAGCTCTATTCTTCATTACTAGCAATGCATACAAAATAATTTGAAAACATAAAATGATAGACTTATTATTTAAATGTAATCATTTGTTTACTTAAAAAATTTCAATGGAAGTATCAAAGACGAGGAGAGGAAGAATATTGTAATTCAACAGTTTCAGATGAGACTAAATTTCTATAAAGTGAAGATTATTTTTGTAAAAATGGCCTATATTTTCTACTGGCATTGAACTGGATTAAAGAGTGTTAAAATATTTCTCAGTAAATTTTCTAAAAAGATAAACTAAAAGATAATTTTTACAGTTGAAACTAACTGAAAGGATAACATGAAAATTAAGTTTGATATGGAAATTTTTCTCACATGTCTGAAACTTAATTAATGGATAAAATTATTATTAATAATCATTATTAATAATAATAATAAAATGAATGAAAAGCAAAGTAAAGTGTATAACAGTTTTGTAATGAAAGTTGAATGCTTTCATCATTGAAAACTATTTTTGAAAATGTTGGAGTGTCATGACTAGGAAACCAACATTACTATTAGATCATTAGATTGTATCAGTACTCATAAAAATTGTTTTTGCTAGTCTAATTCTTGACATCTCTGACCATAGATTTCTGCATTCAGTCAGAAAGTTCCTTTCAAAAGCATTGGTCTGGACAAGTTTTTTTTTCTTTGTGTGTGTGTGTGTGTTTGTATGGAAGATTAACACTTGCAGATTGATGAAGGTCTTTTTTTTTCATACATTCCACCAATGATGTCCCAAAGAAAAGCAAGATTGGTACAGCTTTGCATCAGCCATAATGTAGGTGCTACCATTTAGAACTTAAAGAGCTGGAACAGAGAATGCAAGACATCCCATTAGAAGCTTTAACAGTTCCAAAGACTTGAATTAAATCTTTTTTTTTTTTTTAAGTGACTGAAATATAAAATTGGTTTAAAGTTGATCTGAGCAAGATTTGAAATCAAAGTGCAGACCATCAGAACAAATATCACTGCACGTTCTCTCCCGTGTTCTAGTAATTCTGCCAATTTGCTACTTTTGTCCAGCTATACTAACAACATCATCCCACCATTAACTATTATTTTCATATAGTAACTTCAGAAATCATTGTACAATATTCCTGTGAGACATGGACACTGACAGCAGAAATCGAAAGACGAATCCAGACTACAGAGATTTCAGGAGACTTCTAGGAATATCATACAGAGATTGTGTCACGAGTGAGGAAGTGAAAAAAAAAAAAAAAAATAAGGCAGGCAATAAGGCCCTATGCAGAGACAGAGAGAGAAAGAGGTGGCAAAGCAACACCTGTGAGTGGACAGATCTAAAGATGAGAGATGCAGTGCAAGAGGCAGAAGACAAAGACATTTGTAGGGATCTGGTTGCAAAGTCATCGGTAGTGCCCCAACGGTTAGCCAGACTACAGGATATGTAGTGTAGTGTAGAGACTCCTATCTTCCATAGTTCTGGAATTAACCTACAAATAATGAAGTTATTGAATGAAACCAACCTGAAATAAATAGAAAAATAAATAAATGGCATTATTAATTCAATATTAAGTTTAATTATTAATTAATAAACTTATATATAAACAAAGACAGTACATAACAGCATTAGATCAGTTAAATGTACATAAATCATCTTCTACTACTACTACTACTACTACTACTACTACCACCACCATCTGTCTTCTATGCTTGCATTCATTGGATAGATGGTTCAAAATGATCTGACTGGTTAGCAGACTGCATCATGTTCCAATGATTTGACTGAGGACTAATGAACCGGATGGCTGCACCAGGCTCCACTCTGATCTGGCAGAGTTTCTACAGCTGGATGCCCTTCCTAACGCCAACCACTCTGAGAGTGTAGTGGGTGCTTTTATGTGCCACCGGCATGAGGGCCAGTCACACGGTACTGGCAACGGCCATGCTCAAAATGGTGTTTTTTACGTGCCACCTGTACAAGTGCAATAAGATGACACTGGTAACGATCATGCTCAAATGGTGCTATTTACGTGCCACTAGCACGGAAGCCGGACACTGCTGTGGCAATAATCACGCTCGGACAGTGCCAGTAATCGAATATGGTTCAATTACGATTTCGATTTCACTTACCCCAACAGGTCTTCGCAAGCAGAGTTTAGTGTTCAATGAAGGAGAGGTTGGCATGGGTGCTAGTCATCGAATTTGGTTCGATTTCAATTTCAAATTCAAATTCACTTGCCTCAACAGGTCTTCGCAAGCAGAGTTTAGTGTCCAATGAAGTAAAGATATGAATAAGTGAGCTGGCTACACTTCTGGCAGAGGCCACAGATTATGCTCTCTCTTGGCTTGACAGGTCTTCTCACGTACTGCATATCTCCAAAGGTTCCGGTCACTAGTCATTGCCTCGGCGAGGCCTAAAGTTCGAAGGTTATGCTTCACCACCTCATCTCAGGTCTTCCTGGGTCTACCTCTTCCACAGGTTCCCTCAACCACTAGGGTGTGGCACTTTTTCACATAGCTATCCTCATCCATTCTTGCCACATGTCTATCCCATATATGAGTATATATATATGTGTGCGTGTGTGTGTGTGTATATATATATGTATGTGTTTATATATATATATATATATACATATATATATGTGTGTGTGTGTATATTACTATTTAGTAGAAGTGACAGTGATTCAAGGTCCAAAAGTTTCGTGCATTAGCATGGACTTCTTATTTCCACTAAATATTAATAAAAATATACATATACTCATATTTTAAGTTCTATTTTTCCTGTTTGCACCAACATACCAATATATATATATATATATATGATAATAATAATAATATAAGTAATATATATAAAATATATATATATATATATATATATATATATATATATATATATAATGCATACATACATATACATGGATACACACATGTATAGATGCATACACACACATATATGCACATGCATGCATACAAACACATGTATCATTAATCAACATTTTAACATCCAATTTATCCATGATTGCTCCGGTCAGACAATATTGCACCTTCCAGAGATATAGTCAAACAAAGTCGCAGCCACTAAAGCATATTTATAGGTTCAAAAGGTTTAAGATTTTTTCTTTCTTTTTAACATTTAGCTGCTCTCATCTGTTTAGTTCCATAGAAATAGACCATAAGTAGGATCTAACCTTATAAACAATCTCAGAGAAAATTAGGAGGGTATGTTTTGGGTAAGAATATTACTTACGTTCTGAGGTACCAGAAGAATCTGGATTCAAATACACTGGGTTGTTCACATGTAGAACATTCACACTAGGTTGACATCTAGAAAAACATTAAACAGGAAATACAAAAAGAGAAGTGAGTCTATCTTTTTGATTGGTACCTTCTTCCAGATCATGAAATAATCTCAAGAAATATTTGATGCAGTATTGGTTTGAAATTTTGGTACAGGGCCAACAATTTTAGGAGGAAGATGCCTAAAATCAATCAAATCAACCCCTGTGCTCATCATCATCGTTTAACATCCACTTTCCATGCTGGCATGGGTTGGACGGTTTGACATGGAGTTGACCAGACTCCAATTGCCTCTTGTGGCATGGTTTCCACTGTTGGATGCCCTTCCTAAGAGTTTCTTATTTCTTTACTGCTCACAACACCAACGTCCTCTCAACGATTAGCCAGAGATGATTTTTAAAATGGGAATATTTGAAATAAACTTGACTGCTCTTACAAACAAGAATACTAAAAATGAACCTGACTGCTCTCAAAAATTAAGTAAAAAAAAAACATGAAAAATAACCCAGAATCCTTGTGGAATTTAAATACACAATTGAAGAGCTAATATCATGAGCTTGTTTTGATCCTATTGCATCATATCTCCTGTCAAAGAACTCTGATGGCAGGAGGGGTTGCTTATGCAAAAAATAAAATAATATGTTTAAATGACAATATCATATAGATTCAAAGTTATATACCTATCATACTTGTTTGTGACAACAAAAGGAAAGTAAGTAGTTATTTTAAATGGGAAATATTCTTCAAACTTCCAATAACTGTGATCTGCAAAAAAAAAAAATAATAAATAATAATATGTGGTTAATTATAGGTAACACAGCCATTTCTATTAGATCCTACTCAATAACAGATGACAGAGACCTCATTATGTTGGCTGGGGACCTCATTTAACATGCTAGACAACATCACAATGATTACCCAAATGTCCATGGAAGCTATGCTAACAGTAAAAGAAATGAAGAGGGTGAAATGCTCTTGGAATTCTGTGATGAAAATGATATGACCGTTTGCAACACATAGTTAACAAGCCAGCCAACCATTTGATCATCTACCAATTAGGCAAACATGCAAACCAGGGACAGGTAGCTTTGAGAACTAAGTCTTTCCTCAGTGAAGAATGCACCATACAACATGAGACCAGCAACCAGTGACTTCAAGATAACATGTATGAATTTAAGCATAGAAGACAAACTGAAGGAATGAATGGAAGCTGAAATGGTCACAATTCCTTATGTAAGTTCAAGAAAGTATCCGGTAATGTCTATGAGGAGAAACAAGACAACCAATTGAAAGTCACAACCCAGATGGAGCAAGGTTTAAACAAGTAAAGGGGAAACATAATGATGAAATAAAGTAGTAGGTAGAGCTTAAAAGCTAAGAAGCAGGTCTGGAGGAGTTGCAAGAAGGTGGAATATAAAGAATTATAGAAGAGAAGCTAGACATCCAGTATACTCAACCTGGTAAGAAGTACAAAGTTGCTAATGTTTTGCATCTTAAGGATTAGAGGTGTGAAGTGCTCCAAATTGAGAATTAGTGTATCAGTGTTAACCAGGATGTCCTTGGTGAAAAAGTGCATGTGTGACAGTCAATAATAGTAGGGTACTCACCCTCATTGATGCCAAGAGGAAAGAAACATGGAAATGTTACAAGGGACTGCTGAATGATGACAGTGTGTGGAAGAAAGAAGGTTAAGTAAGATACAACAAAGGGTCTAGCAACTACAGCTGACAACTATAGGATACAAAAAGACCTTTAACCTTTTAGTATTTAGATTTCTTTGTCAAATGTAAAGCTTATTTATTCAAATTGTTTTGAATTAATCATGGATTATCTTACAGTTTTGAGAATTTGGTGATGTGATTGTTTACCTTTAAAAGGCCATAGATGTATGAGATTAGATCTAGCTAGCTTTTTTTTAATATATAAGACAGGGAGAATATTTGAGCAGGATATGGCCAGTTTAAATGCTAAAGAGTTAATGATACATGTGAAGGCAAAGTAAACAGTAGGGCCATTGAGAATAGTTGCTGAGCTGCCAGAAGTATCTGGCATTGTAAGATGTATGTTAATCATTTGGTTGTGGTTATTTAGTCACAGGTCAACTCTGATCCAACAAGCTGATAATCAGAGGAATTCCATCTATAACCTTTCTGTCAGTTTAACCCTTTAGCATTTAAACCAGCTGAAGCTGGCCTAAATATTTTACTGCTTTTATGTTCAAACTGGCCAGATCCAGCCTCTCACACTTGTTCTACAATGTCATTCTAAAAACAAACAATACCATTGTAGTGACACCTATAGCAGACGACTGTTATATATTCAATGTCCGGAGTTTTATCCACGCATGCGCAGGGACTAGTTCCGGAAGGAATACAGGAAGAGTCTCATGCGCATGCGTAGAGTTCGACACCCAGCTTTGGCGCCTTTTCTCACTCTCTTCGTTCGCTGATCTCCGTCGAACCTAGACGTCCCACAGAGCTCTCTCCAACATTCCAGCACTAGAGCTACACCAATAACCACGAACTTCATTGACGGCGTCTCAGTAACCAAAGACGACGAGCTACCGAATTCCACAGTAAATAAATATTGTTGTGTTGTTCAGAATCTGCGTTCCGTTGTTTCTTCAAGAAATTTAATGTACGGAAGCGGAGTACACCTAATGGTGTATAACCACTTCCCAACACCATCATCAAAATTCTGAAGCTAGAAGATAATGCATGATTAATTCAAAAGAATGTGAATAACTAAGCATTACATTTGACAGAATAACATGAATGCTAAAGGGTCAATGAATAACAGACTTGAAAGAGAAAAAAAAAAGGTACTAAGGTTGATTTGTTCAATTAAAACTATTTTAAGATGGTGCTCCAGCATGGTCGTAGTCCAGTGTCTGAAACAAGTGAAGCATAAAAGGAAAAGATAATATGATGCAGTTTAATCTGTGATACTTACATATAACTTTAGAACAAAATTCACAACAGTTACATTGACTTTTCTGACAACTTTCTATCATCAAACACCTAGAACAATCCACAGGTTTATGACATGTGAAGCTAAAACCAACTACAAAAGTAATCAATGCAGTAAGGACAGCGATGATTAGCATGTTCTTCATGTTAAAGTCACTGTCTGCACACTGAAACTTACTCAATGTCTGTAAATTAAAAAGAAAAATTTAAATAATTGCAAATATAAATCTCCTGCTTGATTAGGGTTTCAACAAATGCAAAAATTAAAACGAAATTAAAAGACACAGGAAAAACACAATATGATTGTGAGCATGAATGAAAACACACAGGAGATGTGTGTGCGTGCGTGCACACGCAAGCATGGCATGTGGTTAAGAAGTTTGCTTTGGAACATGTTTAGAGTTTTAATCCCACTGCATGGACTGTCAGTTGTGGTCTTCTACTATAGCTGCATGTTGGCCAATACCTTGCAAACAAAGTTTGTGGGGGCATCTGTAGTTACACCAGGGTAAGGGTAAAGACCTCCTTTGGTGATGAATGACCATGGAATTACACCTACAAAGTTATCCTCTGGGCAAGGTTGTTTATGGAAGACCAGCAGTCGCCCATGCATACCAGCCTCCCCTCTCTGATGTAATCCAGGGACTGGTCGGCAAACCTTTTACCTCCAGCTTCGATGACATCACACCTTGCTTGCCACCCAAAAATATAACTGGATGTTTAAACCGATATTCTAGAATATTCGTTTTATTAACATTAATGATTTCTGACTTGAACAAAAGACGGTAAGGGTGTAAACAAATGATACAATCGACTGAATTAAACCATAGCTCTTTGCTGGTACTTAACTGGTGGCCTTTAGCAGGATATAATGCGAAATCAAACACCGAAATTTGAAACCAGGAACCATAGAAGACCGGAAGTAAATACTTCCAGGTTTTTAGTTACAGACGCTCTACATTTATTTGAACATTTCTGATGCCGCCGTTGTTAATTTAATTAAAAAAGTTGACGAACTTGAATAAGTATAACAATTATTTCTACGGTTAATTAACTATAAGTCTTCTTGGGTGAGGTGGATCTGATACAAAGCAGCAGGGTGGGGAGCAGAAAACCATAGTTTTTAATCCATTATATTTGCTGACATGTACTTAAGAAATCATGGGGTAGACAGACATTGAATCTTGGTGTTAAGCTACATGGCTATAATTCCATGACATAAATATATAGAGGGGCATGTCAATAGATACAGATATGAGTATGTGTGTGTGTAAAGATAAAAGAAATCATGTAAAAAATAAAATAAAACAGATATTTAGAAATGGGAATGTACAATATGTATACGTATTTATGTGTGCATGTGCGTGTGTTTTCCCAGTTTCACACTATTTAATAAGCTAAAAGGATGAATTTTTCAAGAAATCTTTTCAGAAATAAGAATTTTGAAATTATGATAAGAACGTATAGAAAAGTGAAAAATTCCACTCACGACGAAATAAACCTTGTTTGTAAACAAACATTTGCAACGACGCGTGTCAAATGGAACGCCTTTAGGTTTTTCCGGCGTTAATGAGAGCAGAATTATCACAATCTATTAAAGTGTTACGTAGAATTTTCAAAAAGTGGCAAATTGTGTAAAAAATAGTCCAAAATGAAACTTTTACAATTAAATTTGGATCTAGTTAGTTTCATTCGCAAAATAAGCCCCCTTTAATTTTGCTCAGATTGCTTTCAATTTAGATGTATCGATGTAACACTGAATTTTGGTAACGATCAACCAATTACTTTATCTCGTAAATTAAAGCATCTGATGTTAGGAATTAAAGTTGGAAAATTTTGGGTAATTTTAACCAATCAACAGACAGCGTGGCATTAGCAGCTTGTTACCATGACATTCGCTGTGTTGTGTTTCACTTTACCCGTGTCTGTGTTGATATCGTGGAACAGAGAAACTGTGGGTGATACAGATAAATGTCACATTGTTTTTGAATTTTGCATGCAAAAACATATAGGATACGAGTATTCTTTTCCTTGGGACAAATTCTTTGTTGACAGGTGTTATTCTTATCATAGTTTACAAATCCAAGCATGAAAACGTTATTCAACTTTGGTGTTCTGGAGACAGACACCCTCTTTTCACACACAAACACACGCACTTATATATTAATGATGTACACACAAATACATGACAAGTATACATAATACTGAAATATGCATAAAGTAAACACAAGCAGACAAATATATTAATATAACAATTTTTTTTTAAATAATAAAAATATACAATCAATGAAGAGACAAAAGAAACAGTAAAATGATACATGTTGATTTTATTAGGTATTTCTGTTTATT